>NW_027621591.1:0-45000 GCF_964198595.1 Lampetra fluviatilis | reverse complement strand
ACTCACTCACCCACTCACTCACCCACTCACTCACCCACTCACTCACTCACCCACTCACTCACTCACTCACCAACTCACTCACTCACTCACCCACTCACTCACTCACTCACCCACCCACTCACTCACCCACTCACTCACTCACCCACTCATTCACTCACCCATCCACTCAACCACTCACTCACCCACTCACCCACTCACCCGCCTCACTCACCCACTCACTCACTCACCCACTCACCCACTCACCCGCCTCACTCACCACTCACTCACTCACTCACTCACCCACTCACTCACTCACTCACCCACCTCACTCACCCACTCACTCATTCACTCACCTACTCACCCATTATCTAACTCACCCACCCACTCACTCACCCACTCACTCACTCACCCACTCATTCACTCACCCATCCACTCAACCACTCACTCACCCACTCACCCACTCACCCGCCTCACTCACCCACTCACTCACTCACCCACTCACCCACTCACCCGCCTCACTCACCCACTCACTCACTCACCCACTCACCCACTCACTCACTCACCCACTCACTCACTCACCCACTCACCCACCCACTCACTCACTCACTCACCCACTCACCCACCTCACTCACCCACTCACCCACTCACCCACTCACTCACCCACTCACCCACTCACCCACTCACTCGCCCACTCACTCACCCACTCACTCACCCACTCACTCACCCACTCACTCACCCACTCACTCACCCACTCACTCACTCACTCACTCACCCACTCACTCACTCACTCACTCACTCACTCACCCACTCACTCACTCACTCACCCACTCACTCACTCACTCACCCACTCAATCACTCACCCACTCAATCACTCACCCACCCACTCACTCACTCACCCACTCACCCACTCACCCACTCACCCACTCACTCACTCACTCACCCACTCACTCACTCACTCACCCACTCACCCACTCACTCACTCACTCACCCACTCACTCACTCACCCACTCACCCACCCACTCACTCACTCACTCACTCACCCACTCACCCACCTCACTCACCCACTCACCCACTCACCCACTCACTCACCCACTCACCCACTCACCCACTCACTCGCCCACTCACTCACCCACTCACTCACCCACTCACTCACCCACTCACTCACCCACTCACTCACTCACTCACTCACCCACTCACTCACTCACTCACTCACCCACTCACTCACTCACTCACTCACCCACTCACTCACTCACTCACCCACTCACTCACTCACCCACCCACTCACTCACTCACTCACCCACTCACCCACTCACTCACTCACCCACTCACTCACTCACTCACTCACTCACCCACTCACTCACTCACCCACTCACTCACTCACCCACTCACTCACTCACTCACTCACTCACTCACCCACTCACCCACTCACCCACTCACTCACTCACTCACCCACTCACTCACTCACTCACTCACTCACTCACTCACTCACCCACTCACTCACTCACCCACTCACCCACTCACCCGCCTAACTCACCCACTCACTCACTCACCCACTCACCCACTCACCCACCTCACTCACCAACTCACTCACCCACCTCACTCACTCACTCACCCACTCACTCACTCACCCACTCACCCACCCACTCACTCACTCACTCACTCACTCACTCACTCACCCACTCACCCACCTCACTCACCCACTCACCCACTCACCCACTCACTCACCCACTCACCCACTCACCCACTCACTCACTAACTCGCCCACTCACTCACCCACTCACTCACCCACTCACTCACCCACTCACTCACCCACTCACTCACTCACTCACTCACTCACCCACTCACTCACTCACTCACTCACCCACTCACTCACTCACCCACTCACTCACTCACTCACCCACTCACTCACTCACTCACCCACCCACTCACTCACTCACTCACCCACTGACTCACTCACTCACCCACTCACTCACTCACTCACTCACCCACTCACTCACTCACCCACCCACTCACTCACTCACTCACTCACCCACTCACCCACTCACCCACTCACTCACTCACTCACCCACTCACTCACTCACCCACCCACTCACTCACTCACCCACTCACTCACTCACCCACTCACTCACTCACCCACCCACTCACTCACTCACTCACTCACCCACTCACTCACTCACCCACTCACCCACTCACCCGCCTCACTCACCCACTCACTCACTCACCCACTCACCCACTCACCCACCTCACTCACCAACTCACTCACCCACCTCACTCACTCACTCACCCACTCACTCACTCACCCACTCACCCACCCACTCACTCACTCACTCACCCACTCACCCACCTCACTCACCCACTCACCCACTCACCCACTCACTCACCCACTCACCCACTCACCCACTCACTCACTAACTCGCCCACTCACTCACCCACTCACTCACCCACTCACTCACCCACTCACTCACCCACTCACTCACTCACTCACTCACCCACTCACTCACTCACTCACTCACCCACTCACTCACTCACTCACCCACTCACTCACTCACTCACTCACCCACTCACTCACTCACCCACCCACTCACTCACTCACTCACCCACTCACCCACTCACCCACTCACTCACTCACTCACCCACTCACTCACTCACCCACTCACTCACTCACCCACTCACTCACTCACCCACCCACTCACTCACTCACTCACCCACTCACCCACTCACTCACTCACTCACCCACCCACTCACTCACTCACTCACCCACTCACTCACTCACTCACTCACCCACTCACTCACTCACCCACTCACTCACTCACTCACTCACCCACCCACTCACTCACTCACCCACTCACTCACTCACCCACTCACTCACTCACCCACTCACCCACTCACTCACTCACTCACTCACTCACCCACTCACTCACTCACTCACCCACCCACTCACCCACTCACTCACTCACTCACCCACTCACTCACTCGCCCACTCACTCACCCACTCACTCACCCACTCACTCACCCACTCACTCACTCACCCACTCACTCACTCACTCACTCACTCACTCACTCACCCACTCACTCACTCACTCACCCACTCACTCACTCACTCACCCACCCACTCACTCACTCACTCACCCACTCACCCACCCACTCACTCACTCACTCACCCACTCACTCACTCACTCACTCACTCACCCACTCACTCACTCACCCACTCACTCACTCACCCACCCACCCACTCACTCACTCACTCACCCACTCACCCACTCACCCACTCACTCACTCACTCACTCACTCACTCACTCACTCACTCACTCACTCACCCACTCACTCACTCACTCACCCACTCACTCACTCACCCACTCACTCACTCACCCACCCACTCACTCACTCACCCACTCACTCACTCACCCACTCACTCACTCACCCACTCACCCACTCACTCACTCACCCACTCACTCACTCACTCACCCACCCACTCACCCACTCACTCACTCACCCACTCACTCACTCACTCACCCACTCACTCACTCACTCACCCACTCACTCACTCACTCACCCACTCACTCACTCACCCACTCACTCACCCACCCACTCACTCACCCACCCACTCACTCACTCACCCACTCACTCACTCACTCACCCACCCACCCACTCACTCACTCACTCACCCACCCACTCACTCACTCACTCACCCACTCACTCACTCACCCACTCACTCACTCACCCACCCACTCACTCACTCACTCACTCACCCACTCACTCACTCACCCACTCACTCACTCACCCACTCACCCACTCACTCACTCACTCACTCACCCACTCACTCACTCACCCACCCACTCACCCACTCACTCACTCACCCACTCACTCACTCGCCCACTCACTCACCCACTCACTCACCCACTCACTCACCCACTCACTCACCCACTCACTCACTCACTCACCCACTCACTCACTCACTCACTCACCCACTCACTCACTCACTCACCCACTCACTCACTCACTCACTCACTCACTCACTCACTCACTCACCCACCCACTCACTCACTCACTCACCCACTCACCCACTCACCCACTCACTCACCCACTCACTCACTCACTCACCCACTCACTCACTCACCCACTCACTCACTCACCCACCCACCCACTCACTCACTCACTCACTCACCCACTCACCCACTCACCCACTCACTCACTCACTCACTCACTCACTCACTCACCCACTCACTCACTCACTCACTCACTCACCCACTCACTCACTCACTCACCCACTCACTCACTCACCCACTCACTCACTCACCCACCCACTCACTCACTCACCCACTCACTCACTCACCCACTCACCCACTCACCCACTCACCCACTCACTCACTCACCCACTCACTCACTCACTCACTCACCCACCCACTCACCCACTCACTCACTCACCCACTCACTCACTCACTCACCCACTCACTCACTCACTCACCCACTCACTCACTCACTCACTCACTCACCCACTCACTCACTCACCCACTCACTCACCCACCCACTCACTCACCCACCCACTCACTCACTCACCCACCCACTCACCCACTCACCCACTCACCCACTCACTCACCCACTCACTCACTCACCCACTCACTCACTCACCCACTCACCCACTCACCCACTCACCCACTTACCCACTCACTCACCCACTCACCCACTCACCCACTCACTCACTCACCCACCCACCCACTCACTCACTCACTCACCCACTCACTCGCCCACTCACCCACTCACTCACTCACCCACCCACTCACCCACTCACCCACTCACTCACTCACCCACTCACTCACCCACTCACTCACTCACTCACTCACCCACTCACTCACTCACTCACCCACTCACTCACTCACCCACTCACCCGCCTATGGTTGTCTACGAGCGATGCGAAAGAAGTTCTGCACGCGGCATTCGCGTGACGACGGTGACGCGCCACGTACCTCGCGTGTGCATTCTCGAGCTCGTGAATTGCCGTGACAATTTCTTCCGAGCGCGTGGCACGCACTTGTGGAATAAGCACAAGTCCAGTGTCGTCAATGATGAAGAGGGAGATAAGAGCGGGGGGCTGTTATCCTTCGTCGCCGTTCTCTGGTCTAATAGCACTGGCGGTGGTGAGGCAAGGGGGGTGAGGGGGGGTGAGGGGGTGAGAGGGGGGTGAGAGGGGGTGAGGGGCGTGTGGGCCCGTTCCTCCAAGAGACGCATGGACACGGCACTAGCGAGCTCCACTCTGATCGTCTGGGCTGATCCCCACGGGCCCCCCCCCAGCCCCTCCCCCCCACCCCGGGTCGTGAGCGACTCAGCCCACCAGCGGCGGGGGGCGGGGCGCAACGTACGGCGGTGGAACCCCTCAACGACCCCCCCCAGCAGACCCCCCCCCCCCAGCAGACCCCCCCCCCCCAGCACACCCCCCCCACCCCCCCCGTGTGAACCTTCCGCGCCGGAGTCATCCACCAGCGCTTTCAGCCAGCGAACGAACCCGGAGTGGAACCCAGCGCGTGTGTGCGCGCGTGTGCGCGCGTGTACGCGCGTGTGCGTGCGCGTGTGTGTGTGCGCGCATGTGTGTGTGCGCGTGTGTGTGTGTGTGCGTGTGTTTAATTCCATCAAAAAAAGTAACCTGCAGCGCCGCACCTATTACCATCATTAGGGGAAATAACGGTGATCCAATCTCCGACCCCCAGGAACAGGTTTGCAGATTTGCTGAGCATTTCTGTGAAGTCCTGGGAGAAGGGAAATCCATCGACATGGGAAACATCGTGGGACAAAGTGGGGATGACCCTGCTGAGGCTGCGGTGCCTCAAATATTTGAAGAAGTCACCCCCTGTGAGTGGCAGGCTTAGATGCCATCTGTTGAGGAAGTACTGAAGGCGATCCAGAGTCTGAGACCAGGAAAGGCACCGGGTAGAGATGATCTCCCAAGCGAAATGCTAAGGGAGGGTGGCGTTTGGGCACAGACTGCCCGACATGACATCATAACAACAGCCTGGGCCACTGGACGGGTTCCGCAGGATTGGAAGGATGCCCTGGTGGTCCCCCACTTTAAGAAGGGCGACCACACAGACTGTAACAACTACAGGGGCATCCCACTCCTGAGTGTGGCAAGGATTATTCAACATCGCCTTGCTAGGCACATTGGAGAGGCTTGCGGAACCCCAATGCGGTTTCAGGAAAGGGCAGTCCTGCACAGATGCCATATTTTCTATCCGTCTGCTACAGCAGAGGTGTAGGGAATTCCAACAAGACCTACATCTCTGCTTTATTGACCTGGTCAAGGCTTATGATACCATCAGTAGGCTTAGGCTATGGGTTGTTCTTCGTGCTTTCGGAGTCCCTGACCCTCTGTTCACGATCATTAAGGACCTTCATTATGGTGAGCAGGCCCGGGTAAAACTACGTGGCCGGGAGTCAGAGCCTTTCCCTGTACACCTTGGGGTGCGACAGGGATGTCATCTGGCTCCAACATTATTTAACATCTATTTCGACCACGTAGTTCGTGAAGCCTTCAGTAGATGTACCGGAGGAATTTTCATCTGGTACAGATACAATGGGAGGCTGATTGATGCTCGGGTGCGGTCAAGGGATGGCTCCCTATTGGTCGACCTGGTAATTGTGGCTCACTCAGAGGAGTTGGAGGCGCTGCTGCTGAAACTGGAGTGTGCCACTAAGTGGTGGGGCCTTACCATCAGCCCCACCAAAACTAAGCACCTGCCTGGGTATTTTGTAGCATCGGGCACTCCACCCCCACATCTCCCAATTGGTGATGGGGCAGTTGTGGAGAGAGTGGAGAGTTTCCCATACCTGGGCAGTGTGCTCATGACCGGCTCCCGTTTAACAGCAGAGGTCTCACTCCGAATCAGTCGAGCGGCATTATATTTTAATCGGTTGTGTAACGCTGTGTGGAAGCTACCTGGTCTGTCGCTCCACACGAAGCTTCGGGTCTTCTCGGCCACGGTCATTCCCTCCCTTTTCTACACTTGCGAAACGTGGACCCCCCTAATGGAACTTCTTCGCCTGTTAGAAACATTTAGGCTGGCCTGCCTACGATGAATCCTGGGTTTAACCAGGCTGGATTGTGTGAGGAGCTCGCAAATCCTCGAATGATCTGGAAAAAGTCCCATCGGTGAGCACCCCCAGCAGGTAATGCTGCGTTGGCTGGGTCATGTAGCCCGCATGCCCAGCCACCGCATGCCCAAACAGATTTTGTTCGGCCGGATCGAGGGGGCTAAACGGGCGCGGCACGGGCTAGAGAAGAGATGGAGTGACGTGGTACAGGAGGATGTGGAGCTGAGTGGACTTGCCGATGACTGGTACCAGCGGTGTCAAGATCGGCCTCCGTGGAGGAGGCTCGTGAAGGACGCTACTGGGCAGTTGGAGGCAGTCGCCCTCCAACAACAACGGAGGGCGGAGGAGCGACGCTCACAACAACGAGCGGAGCACCGGGTGGCTAAAGCACAGCGAATTGGCACAGTAGGGGGCACAGGTGGTGCATCAGCCAGTCATCTCGGTCATCTCAGTCAGTCGACCCGTGGCACCTGGGTCTGCCCCGTGACCTCCTGCCAGGGGGCGTTCGACACTTCACGTGGCCTCAAGGTTCACATGGCCTGGCACAAGCGTCGTGGTGACGTCACCGCCACTTAGTGGCGAATGGCGGTTGTTGTTGTTGTTTTGTGTGTGGGTGGCGATGGTGGTGAAGGCGGCCTCCTGGGCCGATGGAAGGGCCCGAACCTCGCCCCTCTTTCATCTCCGGCGTGACCATCCCACGCCCTCCCTTCTCGAACTCTCTGGGCAAGTTCGCGAACCTCTCTGGATCTTGCAATCCATTCCCTTCGCTCTCCCCATCCCGTTGTCACCGCTCGTCTCCAAGTTGGCGTCTTTACGCAACGATGACCGCTGCGTCGTGTCGCCGTCTCAGCTCGGGGCCCTCTCTCTCTCTCGAACAACCGAACGGTCGCGGACGGACCATAAACAGAACAAATTAAAACTTTATTTGACCAGATAATGGCCCCACTGAGCTACGGATATCTACATCTCAGAAGCGACCTGACGATCGCAAGTGATGCGAGCTCGACCAAGTGGCTCATCGCCACCACGATGTGGACATTTATAGCAGCAGCCAAATGTGGAGGGGGAAACACCGGAGGAGCCGGAGACAAATACACGCGACCACGGGGGGAGAGAGACGCAAACTCCAAATATACAGCAGACGTCAGGGTCGTGATCGAACCCACGACCTCATGTATACCAGGCGAGGTAGTTAACATCTCTTAGCCACCGTGATGATGATGATGATGATAGAGAGAGAGACACCGCAAACTACAAATATACAGCAGGCGTCAGGGTCGTGATCAAACCCACGACCTCCTGTATACCAGGCGAGGTAGTTAACATCTCCTAGCCACCGTGATGATGATGAGAGAGAGAGAGACACGCAAACTACAAATACACAGCAGGCGTCAGGGTCGTGATCGAACCCACGACCTCCTGTATACCAGGCGAGGTAGTCAACATCTCGCCAGCGTGGCGCACAAATTGGCACGCGCACCACGTCGGATCGTGACGGATCCGTATTCGTGGTTGCCGCTCGCAAAAATTGGACGCATAAATGCGCGCGCGCGTCCGTTCGTGTTATGTTTGTTTGTTGGATAGATATAAATACATTCATTAATTTACGCACTCCCCCGTGGTTGCTATTTGACGTCTAATTTCCCCCCTGGTCAGTTTTAGTTCGTAAAGTCTTCGATCAAATTACGCAGACGTATGTGCAAATGTAATCAGTTGATTCATTTTCAACGTGGTTCTGCGTGTGCGTGCGGGCTACACGCTGGAGCACGCGTCCTGCTCGCAGCCCAACGACGCGAGTTCGATTCCCGATCATGGCCAACACCAGTGACCATTATCTGAACCGGTCGTGGGCCTCGTCCTAGGTCGACTCGGCCTCAAATGAGTACCTGGTGCGGAGTTTAAATGTCGTCACTGGGGAGACAAAGGGGGTCGGGCGTGGTGCTGGCCACATAATCCCGACGTTTGCCGTGCCGGCCTACATAGGTGCTCGCTAACAGCACTTGCCCCAACAGTCTGTTAAGGCTACACGGGGGATCTTTATTGTGGGGATTGGGAGTGTGTTGGATAGCGTGCTGCACTACAAGCCTCAATAGGACCAGGGTCTGTTATCTGAACCGGTCCTGGGCCTCCAGGAGATCATACAAACTCCACTCACTCTCACTCTGTAGAACAGGGGGAGATCATACAAACTCCACTCACTCTCACTCTGTAGAACAGGGGGAGATCATACAAACTCCACTCACTCTCACTCTGTAGAACAGGGGGAGATCATACAAACTCCACTCCCTCTCCCTCTACAGAACAGGAGGAGATCATACAAACTCCACTCACTCTCACTCTGTAGAGCAGGGGGAGATCATACAAACTCCACTCACTCTCCCTCTGCAAAACAGGGTGAGATCATACAAACTCCACTCACTCTCCCTCTGTAGAACAGGGGGAGATCATACAAACTCCACTCACTCTCCCTCTGCAGAACAGGGTGAGATCATACAAACTCCACTCCCTCTCCCTCTACAGAACAGGGGGAGATCATACAAACTCCACTCACTCTGTAGAACAGGGAGAGATCATACAAACTCCACTCACTCTCTCTCTGCAGAACAGGGGGAGATCATACAAACTCCACTCACTCTGTAGAACAGGGAGAGATTATACAAACTCCACTCACTCTCACTCTGCAGAACAGGGGGAGATCATACAAACTCCACTCACTCTCACTCTGCAGAACAGGGGGAGATCATACAAACTCCACTCACTCTGTAGAACAGGTGGAGATCATACAAACTCCACTCACTCAGTAGAACAGGGGGAGATCATACAAACTCCACTCACTCTCACTCTGTAGAACAGGGGGAGATCATACAAACCACACTCACTCTCACTCTGCAGAACAGGGGGATATCATACAAACCCCACTCACTCTCACTCTGCAGAACAGGGGGAGATCATACAAACTCCACTCACTCACTCTGTAGAACAGGGGGAGATCATACAAACTCCACTCACTCTCACTCTGCAGAACAGGGGGAGATCATACAAACCCCACTCACTCTCACTCTGCAGAACAGGGGGAGATCATACAAACTCTACTCACTCACTCTGTAGAACAGGGGGAGATCATACAAACCCCACTCACTCTCACTCTGCAGAACAGGGGGAGATCATACAAACTCCACTCACTCACTCTGTAGAACAGGGGGAGATCATACAAACCCCACTCACTCTCACTCTGCAGAACAGGGGGAGATCATACAAACTCCACTCACTCACTCTGTAGAACAGGGGGAGATCATACAAACCCCACTCACTCTCACTCTGCAGAACAGGGGGAGATCATACAAACTCCACTCACTCTCTCTGTAGAACAGGGGGAGATCATACAAACCCCACTCACTCTCACTCTGCAGAACAGGGGGAGATCATACAAACTCCACTCACTCACTCTGTAGAACAGGGGGAGATCATACAAACCCCACTCACTCTCACTCTGCAGAACAGGGGGAGATCATACAAACTCCACTCACTCTCTCTGTAGAACAGGGGGAGATCATACAAACTCCACTCACTCCCACTCTGCAGAACAGGGTGAGATCATACAAACTCTACTCACTCACTCAGTAGAACAGGGGGAGATCATACAAACTCCACTCACTCTGCAGAACAGGGGGAGATCATACAAACTCCACTCACTCTCACTCTGCAGAACAGGGGGAGATCATACAAACTCGACTCACTCCCACTCACACTCACCATACACGCTCACCACTCACCACACACACACTCACCACACACACACTCACCACACACACTCACCACTCACCACACACACACACTCACCACACACTCACCACACACACACACTCACCACACACACACTCACCACACACACACTCACCACACCCACACTCACCACTCACCACACACACACTCACCACACACACGCAAACTCACAACTCACACACACACACTAACCACACATACACTCACCACACACACACTCACCACACACACACTCACCACTTACCACACACACCACTCACCACACACACTCACCACACACACACTCACCACACACACTCACCACTCACACACACTCACCACCGTGATGATGCTGAGAGAGAGAGACACGCAAACTCCAAATATACAACAGGCGTCAGGGTCGGGATCGAACCCACGAGCTCCTGTATACCAGGCGAGGTAGTTAACATCTCCTAGCTACTGTGATGATGATGATGAGAGAGAGAGACACGCAAACTCCAAATACACAGCAGTCGTCAGGGTCGAGATCGAACCCACGACCTCCTGTGTATCAGGCGAGGTAATTAACATCTCCTAGCCACCGTGATGATGCTGAGAGAGAGAGAGAGACACCGCAAACTCCAAATATACAGCAGCAGGCGTCAGGGTCCGGGTCGAACCCACGACCTCCTGTGTACCAGGCGAGGTAGTTAACATCTCATAGCCACCGTGGCGCCCTAACCAATACACACACACGCGCATGTGCATGCAAATGCGTGCCGAAGCACACATACAGACGAGGAGCATACTTACATTTATTTATTCTTTCTGCAGTGACATTTCATGCCCCGTAACTATAATTTACATTCGAAGCATAATTACGAGCAAACGGACTCCCGTTTCAAAAGTCGACATTCACGGCGGAATCGCCATAAAGTCGCGGCGAGTGTCACCCCGCGTCTGAGCTCGCGCTCAATCACGGCCACGCTAATTGGCAGTAAAGCATCGCAACGTTCACGGCCGAAAGGCCGGAGCTGAATTAATTTCCACGTCAAAATTTACGCCCGGCCAGCTACCCGTGCAGTCACCCGTCCAGTCATTGAGCCACCCAGCCACTCAACCACCCAGTCACTCAGTCACCCAGTCACCCAGCAAACCACCCAGCCACTGAACCAGCCAGTCACTCAGCTACCCAGCCACCCAGCCACTCAACCACCCAGCCAACCACCCAGCCACTCAACCAGCCATTCACTCAGCCACCCAGCCACCCAGCCACCCAGCCACTCAACCACCCAGCCACTCAACCACCCAGTCACTCAGCCAACCACCCAGCCACTCAACCACCCAGCCACTCAACCACTCAGTCACCCAACCAAGCACCCATCCAACCACCCAGCTAACCACGCATCCACCCACGTAGCCACCCAGCCACCCAGCCACTCAACCACCCAGCCACTCAGTCACCCAGTCACCCAGTCACCCAGCCAACCACCCAGCTAACCACTCATCCACCCACGTAGCCACCCAGCCACCCAGCCACTCAACCACCCAGTCACTCAGTTACCCAGTCACCCAGTCACCCAGCCAACCACCCAGCTAACTACTCATCCACCAACGTAGCCACCCATCCAGCCACCCACCCAGCTACCCAACCATCCAACCACCCATCCACCCAGTCACTCTACCTGCTTCTCAATGCACGTGGACATGTCCCATTGGATTACGCAAACACTTAAGACCGTCCATGTAGCACCATGGCCGGCCGCCTTCGTCTCCCCAATGTTGACGTTTACACGCTGGACCAGAAACTCATTATAAGACCGGTATAGCTAGTGGCCAATGTGTTACACACACACACACGCCGATCCTGTGTTACACACACACACAGATCCTGTGGTACACACACACACGCGCCTAGCCTGTGTTACACACACACACGCTGATCCTGTGTTACACACACACACACAGATCCTGTGTCACACACAGAGATCCTGTGTTACACACACACACAGATCCTGTGTTACACACACACACACACAGATCATGTGTTACACACACACACACGCTGATCTTGTGTTACACACACACACACACGGTGATCCTGTGTTACACACACACACACGCTGAACCTGTGTTACACACACACACACACACAGATCCTGTGTCACACACAGAGAACCTGTGTTACACACACACACAGATCCTGTGTTACACACACACACACACAGATCCTGTGTTACACACACACACACGCTGATCTTGTGTTACACACACACACACACGGTGATCCTGTGTTACACACACACACACGCTGAACCTGTGTTACACACACACACACAGATCCTGTGTCACACACAGAGAACCTGTGTTACACACACACACAGATCCTGTGTTACACACACACACACACAGATCCTGTGTTACACACACACACACGCTGATCTTGTGTTACACACACACACGGTGATCCTGTGTTACACACACACACACACAGATCATGTGTTACACACACACACACAGATCATGTGTTACACACACACACAGATCCAGTGTTACACACACACACGCCGAGCCTGTGTTACACACACACACAGATCCTGTGTTACACATACACGCCGATCCTGTGTTACACATACACGCCGATCCTGTGTTACACACACACACACGCTGAACCTGTGTTACACACACACAGATCTTGTGTTACACATACACGCCGATCCTGTGTTACACACACACACACGCTGATCCTGTGTTACACACACACGCCGAACCTGTGTTACACACACACACAGATCCTGTGTTACACACACACACAGATCCTGTGTTACACACACACACACAGATCCTGTGTTACACATACACGCCGATCCTGTGTTACACACACACACGCCGAGCCTGTGTTACACACACACAGACACGCAGATCCTGTGTTACACACACACACGCCGATCCTGTGTTACACACACACAGACACTCGTCCTGTGTTACACACACACACACACACGCCGATTCTGTGTTACACACACACGCCGAGCATGATGTTTAGACTATCTCTGGACAAAAACCTGGGGACACAGACCTGAGAAAAAAGAAAGTAACTTGACAACATTTGCAAACATGAGGAGTCGTAAAAGCCCTGACAGCGACCCCGTGGGCTTCCGTTGCTGCTAATGTAATTATTTCGAAGTCCAAACTTAGCCAGACAGCCGGTGGTGGCTCTGGTGCTGCACGTGGCTTGTGATTCAGCACCGTGGAGGCAGCAAGCGAGGGTTGGTGGATCACCACACGGATGGCGTCGTGAAACTCCCTTTCCCGTGGGCGTCAAGGAGGAGCCCGTACCCTCTCCGTGCGGATTGTGTGTCCACAAAGACAAAGACACAAACACACACACAAAGACAAACACAAAGACACACACAAAGACACACACACACAAACACACACACAAAGACACACACAAAGACAAAGACACACACAAAGACACAAACACACACAAAGACACACACAAAGACAAAGACACACACAAAGACACACACAAAGACACAACAGCAACAACCGCCATTCGCCACTAAGTGGCGGTGACGTCACCACGACGCTTGTGCCAGGCTATGTGCACGTTAAGGCCACGTGAAGTGTCGAACGCCCGCTGGCAGGAGGTCACGGGGCAGACCCAGCAGGTGCCACGAGTCGACTGACCGAGATGACCGAGATGACTGGCTGATGCACCACCTGTGCCCCCTACTGAGCCAACTTGCTGTGCTTTAGCCACCCGGCGCTCCGCTCGTTGTTGTGAGCGTCGCTCCGTTGTTGTTGGAGGGCGACTGCCTCCAACTGCCCAGTAGCGTCCTTCACAAGCCTCCTCCACAGAGGCTGATCTTGACACAGCTGCTACCAGTCATCGGCAAG
The DNA here is from genome assembly GCF_964198595.1 of Lampetra fluviatilis. NCBI lineage: Eukaryota > Metazoa > Chordata > Hyperoartia > Petromyzontiformes > Petromyzontidae > Lampetra > Lampetra fluviatilis. Next base: position 30,294 of record NW_027621591.1, on the reverse strand, counting down.
TCCACTCAGCTCCACATCATCCTGTGCCACATCACTCCATCTCTTCTCTAGCCCGTGCCGCGCCCGTTTAGCCCCCTCGATCCGGCCGAACAAAAGCTGTTAAGGCATGCGGTGACTGGGAATCCAGGCTACATGACCCAGCCAACGCAGCCTTGCCTGCCGGAGGAGTTCACCGATGGGATTTTGTCCAGATCTTACAATGATTTGTGAGCTTCTCACACAATCCACTCAAACCCAGGATGGATCGTAGGAAGGCCAGCTTAAATATTTCTAACCGGCGAAGATGTTCCATTAGGGGGGTCCACGTTTCGCAAGTGTAGAGAAGGGAGGGAATGGCCGTGGATGAGAAGACCTGAAGCTTCGTGCGAAGCGACAGACCAGGTAGCTTCCACACAGCGTTACGCAACCGATGAAAAGATAATGCCGCTCGACTGATTCGGAGTGAGACCTCTGCTGTTAAACCGGAGCCAGTCATGAGCACACTGCCAAGGTATGTGAAACTCTCCACTCTCTCCACAACTGCCCGATCACCAATTGGGAGTTGTGGTGCTGGATTGTCCGATGGTACAAAATACCCAGGCAGGTGCTTCGTTTTGGTGGGGCTGATGGAAAGGCCCGACATCTTAGTGGCAAACTCCAGGTTCAGCAGCAGCGCCTCCAACTCCTCCTCTGAGTGAACGGCAATTACCAGATCATCAGCATACATAACGTGGTTGACCAATAGGGAGCCATCCCTTGACCGCACCCAGACATTGATCAGCCTTCCATTGTATTTGTACCGGATGGAAATTCCTCCGGTACAGCCATCGAAGGCTTCACGAACTACGTGGTCGAAAAAGATGTTAAATAATGTGGGAGCCAGAGGGCATTCCAGTCGCACCCCAAGGTGTACAGGGAATGGCTCCGACTCCCGGCCTTGTAGTTTTGCCCGGACCCGCTCACCATCATGAAGGTCCTTAATGATCATGAGCAGAGGGTCAGGGACTCCGAAAGCACGAAGAATAACCCAGAGCCCAGGCCTACTGATGGTATCATAGGCCTTGACCAGGTCAATAAGCAGAGATAGAGGTTTTGTTGGAATTCCCTACACCTCTGCTGGAGCAGACGGACAGAAAATGTGGCATCTGTGCAGGACCGCCCTTTCCTGAAACCGCATTGGGGCTCCGCAAGCCTCTCCTCAGCGTGCTTGGCAAGATGATGTTGAATAATCCTTGCCAGGACCTTTCCCGGCACACTGAGGAGTGAGATGCCGCTGTAGTTGTTACAGTCTGTGCGGTCCCCCTTAAAGAGGGAGCACCAGGGCATCCTTCCAATTCTGCAGAACCCGTCCAGTGGTCCAGACTGTTATTATGATGTCATGTAGGGCAGTCTGTGCACATACACCACCCTCCCTTAGCATTTCGCTTGGGAGATCATTTCTGCCCGGTGCCTTTCCTGTTCTCAGACACTGGATCGCCTTTAGTACTTCCTCAGCAGATGGCACCTCAGCAAGCCACTCACAGGGGGTGACTTCTTCCAGCAGGATCATCCCCACTTTGTCCCACGATGTTTTCCATGCCGAGAGATTTCCCCTCCCCCAGGATTTGACAGAAAAGCTCAGCAAATCTGCAAACCTGTTCCTGGGGGTCGGAGATTGGATCACTGTTTTTTTCCAATCGTACCGTTACAGCCACACACAACCACCCCCACCCACCACTTACTACACCACAACCACCCACCACTTACTACACCACAACCACCCCCACCCACCACTTACTACACCACAACCACCCACCACTTACTACACCAAAACCACCCCCACCCACCACTTACTACACCACAACCACCCACCACTTACTACACAACAACCACCCCCACCCACCACTTACTACACCACAACCACCCACCACTTACTACACCACAACCACCCCCACCCACCACTTACTACACCACAACCACCCCCACCCACCACTTACTACACCACAACCACCCCCACCACTTACTACACCACAACAACCCCCACCCACCACTTACTACAGTGATCTTGGCTGTGACGGTTCCACCTGAAGACGGAAGCTTGTTTTGCCTCCGAAACGTCGTGATTTAATTTAGCTGTTTTTCATTTATTTATTTTTTACCTACGTGACTTTACCAAAAAAAAACAAAGAGTTTGAATCCTTGCAGTCACGAAAACTTCAAATCTAGAATTATTTTCAGTAGTTTACTATGAAGATTTGTTTTTATTGTTAATGATTTTCACCCGCTATTCCTAATGTGAGGGTCAAAGCACGCCCTCCCCCAAACATAGAAGTCAATCTCCGCCTATGCTCATGGCTGTAGCCCGCAATAGGTAATTAGTGCCTTGCGGTCGATAGCGCAGAGTGAAACTCGTCTCGACGTTCGCGCGGTGGTGGAGGATTTCCCATCACGAAATCCTCACCACCACCCACCAAAACCACCACCACCACCCCCACCCACCTCCACCACCCCCACCCACCACCACTCCCACTTACCTCCACCACCACCCACCACAACCACAACCACCCCCACCCACCACCCACCACCACCCACCACCCACCACCACTCCCACCTACCATCACCACCCACCACCACCCCCACCCACCACCACCCACCACCACCCCCACCCACCACCACCCCCACTCACCTCGACCCCCACCCACCACCACCACCCCCACCCACCCCCACCCACCACCCCCACCCACCTCCACCCACTCCCACCCCCTCTCTCGCTGGCTGACCCCGGGGGCTGTTGTAATGTTGTGGCCTACATCACACAACCCCGTGTCGTCCCCAGAGTGAGCTGGTGTACGTGTGTGTGGGTGGCCGCGTGTGTGAGTGTGGGGAGCGGTAGTGTAGTGGATAGCGCGCTGCGCTATGAACCCGGCGACCCGAGTTCGATTCCCGCTCACGGGCCAACACCGGTGACGATAATCTGAACCGGTCCCGGGCCTCCCCTAGGTCGACTCAGCCTCAAATGAGTACCTGGTGCGGTGTGTAAACATCGCCACTATGGAGACAAAGGCGATCGGACGTGGTGCTGGCCACCCACCCCCTCGTGTATCGTTCCGGCCTTCATAGGTGCTCGCTAACAGCACTTGCCCCTACAGTCTGTTAAGGTTATACGGGGGATCTTTGATCTTTGTGTGTGGCTATACGCGGGGAGCAGTGGTGTAGCGGTTAGCGCGCTGCGCTACGAACCTGGCGAGCCGGGTTCGATTCCCGCTCATGGCCAACACCAGTGACGATTATCTGAACCTGTTCTGGGCCTCCCCTAGGTCGACTTGGCCTCAAATGAGAACCTGGTGTGGTGTGTAAAAACATCGCCACTGGGGAGACAAAGGCGGCCGGGCGTGGTGCTGGCCACCCACCCCTCGTGTGCCGTGCCGGCCTTCATAGGTGCTCGCGCCTGCCCCAACAGTCTGTTTAGGCTATACGGGGGAACATCTTTGTCTTGAAGTGATGTGCTCGCTAACAACACTTGCCCCTAACGGTCTGGTAAGGCTATACGGGGGAACTTTGTCTTTGTGTGATGGTGATGGTGTTGGTGGCCACACTTCCCCTGGTGTGCCGTGCCGGCGTTCACGGGTGTTACTCGCTCGCATCCCTCGCCCCAGCGGTCTGTGACAGCCGATACGTGGCGGGATCTTTGTCGCGGAGCCAGATCATGTTGTGCCGCGCCTGCAGCAGAGGTCGCAAACGGGTTTTGATTCCTTACCCGTACCCGTACCCGGCCGCACCAGGGTCGCAAATGGGTACCCGTTCCCTACCCCTACCCTACCCGAAATGAGTGACAAACGGTTACTCGCCAGTGACTCACGGCCTACCCGTACCCGGCCGCACCAGGGTCGCAAACGGGTACCCGTACCCCCGTACCCGGCCGGGTACGGGTATCGGGTAGGGTACGGGTATCGGGTACCCGGTTGCGACCTCTGGCCAGCAGCCTGCAGGTCGGCAGCGCTTCTTGTTTTGTATTTCGCCACAGACCTCCACGTGAGAATGAGTGGCGAACAATCGAGCACCATGGGAGATGTTCTTTTACTTTAACAGCGTTCGAATTTCACCCCCCCGACAGCCTGGGGGTGGTGGCGAACTTGGGCGTCGGCCCAAATTCGATTTCTTCTCGCCGCGATCGTCACGCCGTGGGGGGCGGGGAGAGGTGGGGGGGGTGCGCAGGTAACGGGGATGATGATGATGATGACGATGACAGAGATGATCATGCTGATCATGACGACGATGACGACGATGATCATGACGCTGATGACGATTATCATAATGATGAGGGTGGGGGTGGTTGTGTGTGGCTGTAACGGTACGATTGGAAAAAAACAGTGATCCAATCTCCGACCCCCAGGAACAGGTTTGCAGATTTGCTGAGCTTTTCTGTCAAATCCTGGGGGAGGGGAAATCTCTCGGCATGGAAAACATCGTGGGACAAAGTGGGGATGATCCTGCTGGAAGAAGTCACCCCCTGTGAGTGGCTTGCTGAGGTGCCATCTGTTGAGGAAGTACTAAAGGCGATCCAGTGTCTGAGAACAAGAAAGTCACCGGGCAGAAATGATCTCCCAAGCGAAATGCTAAGGGAGGGTGGTGTATGTGCACAGACTGCCCTACATGACATCATAATAACAGTCTGGAACACTGGACGGGTTCTGCAGAATTGGAAGGATGCCCTGGTGCTCCCCCTCTTTAAGGGGGACCGCACAGACTGTAACAACTACAGCGGCATCTCACTCCTCAGTGTGCCGGGAAAGGTCCTGGCAAGGATTATTCAACATCATCTTGCCAAGCACGCTGAGGAGAGGCTTGCGGAGCCCCAATGCGGTTTCAGGAAAGGGCGGTCCTGCACAGATGCCATATTTTCTGTCCGTCTGCTCCAACAGAGGTGTAGGGAATTCCAACAAAACCTCTATCTCTGCTTATTGACCTGGTCAAGGCCTATGATACCATCAGTAGGCCTGGGCTCTGGGTTATTCTTCGTGCTTTCGGAGTCCCTGACCCTCTGCTCATGATCATTAAGGACCTTCTTGATGGTGAGCGGGTCCGGGCAAAGCTACAAGGCCGGGAGTCGGAGCCATTCCCTGTACACCTTGGGGTGCGACTGGAATGCCCTCTGGCTCCCACATTATTTAACATATTTTTCGACCACGTAGTTCGTGAAGCCTTCGATGGCTGTACCGGAGGAATTTCCATCCGGTACAAATACAATGGAAGGCTGATCAATGTCTGGGTGCGGTGAAGGGATGGCTCCCTATTGGTCAACCACGTTATGTATGCTGATGATCTGGTAATTGCCGTTCACTCAGAGGAGGAGTTGGAGGCGCTGCTGCTGAACCTGGAGTTTGCCACTAAGATGTCGGGCCTTTCCATCAGCCCCACCAAAACGAAGCACCTGCCTGGGTATTTTGTACCATCGGACAATCCAGCACCACAACTCCCAATTGGTGATCGGGCAGTTGTGGAGAGAGTGGAGAGTTTCACATACCTTGGCAGTGTGCTCATGACTGGCTCCGGTTTAACAGCAGAGGTCTCACTCCGAATCAGTCGAGCGGCATTATCTTTTCATCGGTTGCGTAACGCTGTGTGGAAGCTACCTGGTCTGTCGCTCCGCACGAAGCTTCAGGTCTTCTCATCCACGGCCATTCCCTCCCTTCTCTACACTTGCGAAACGTGGACCCCCCTAATGGAACATCTTCACCGGTTAGAAACATTTAAGCTGGCCTTCCTACGATCCATCCTGGGTTTGAGTGGATTGTGTGAGGAGCTCACAAATCCTTGTAAGATCTGGACAAAGTCCCATCGGTGAACTCCTCCGGCAGGCAAGGCTGCGTTGGCTGGGTCATGTAGCCTGGAGTCTCAGTCACCGCATGCCTTAACAGCTTTTGTTCGGCCGGATACAGGGGGCTAAACGGGCGCGGCACGGGCTAGAGAAGAGATGGAGTGATGTGGCACAGGATGATGTGGAGCTGAGTGGACTTGCCGATGACTGGTAGCAGCGGTGTCAAGATCAGCCTCTGTGGAGGAGGCTTGTGAAGGACGCTACTGGGCAGTTGGAGGCAGTCGCCCTCCAACAACAACGGAGGGCGGAGGAGCGACGCTCACAACAACGAGCGGAGCGCCGGGTGGCTAAAGCACAGCAAGTTGGCTCAGTAGGGGGCACAAGTGGTGCATCAGCCAGTCATCTCGGTCATCTCGGTCAGTCGACCCGTGGCACCTGCTGGGTCTGCCCCGTGACCTCCTGCCAGCGGGCGTTCGACACTTCACGTGGCCTTAACGTGCACAGAGCCTGGCACAAGCGTCGTGGTGACGTCACCGCCACTTAGTGGCGAATGGCGGTTGTTGCTGTTGTGTCTTTGTGTGTGTCTTTGTGTGTGTCTTTGTGTCTTTGTCTTTGTGTGTGTCTTTGTGTGTGTGTGTTTGTGTCTTTGTGTGTGTCTTTGTCTTTGTGTGTGTCTTTGTGTGTGTGTGTGTCTTTGTGTGTGTGTGTCTTTGTGTTTGTCTTTGTGTGTGTCTTTGTCTTTGTGTGTGTCTTTGTTTGTGTGTTTGTGTGTGTGTGTGTCTTTATGCGTGTCTTTGTGTTTGTCTTTGTGTGTGTGTTTGTGTCTTTGTCTTTGTGGACACACAATCCGCACGGAGAGGGTACGGGCTCCTCCTTGACGCCCACGGGAAAGGGAGTTTCACGACGCCATCCGTGTGGTGATCCACCAACCCTCGCTTGCTGCCTCCACGGTGCTGAATCACAAGCCACGTGCAGCAGCAGAGCCACCACCGGCTGTCTGGCTAAGTTTGGACTTCGAAATAATTTCATTAGCAGCAACGGAAGCCCACGGGGTCGCTGTCAGGGCTTTTACGACTCCTCATGTTTGCAAATGTTGTCAAGTTACTTTCTTTTTTCTCAGGTCTGTGTCCCCAGGTTTTTGTCCAGAGATAGTCTAAACATCATGCTCGGCGTGTGTGTGTAACACAGAATCGGCGTGTGTGTGTGTGTGTGTAACACAGGACGAGTGTCTGTGTGTGTGTAACACAGGATCGGCGTGTGTGTGTGTAACACAGGATCTGCGTGTCTGTGTGTGTGTAACACAGGCTCGGCGTGTGTGTGTGTAACACAGGATCGGCGTGTATGTGTAACACAGGATCTGTGTGTGTGTGTGTAACACAGGATCTGTGTGTGTGTGTAACACAGGATCTGTGTGTGTGTGTAACACAGGTTCGGCGTGTGTGTGTAACACAGGATCAGCGTGTGTGTGTGTGTAACACAGGATCGGCGTGTATGTGTAACACAAGATCTGTGTGTGTGTAACACAGGTTCAGCGTGTGTGTGTGTGTAACACAGGATCGGCGTGTATGTGTAACACAGGATCTGTGTGTGTGTGTAACACAGGCTCGGCGTGTGTGTGTGTAACACTGGATCTGTGTGTGTGTGTAACACATGATCTGTGTGTGTGTGTGTAACACATGATCTGTGTGTGTGTGTAACACAGGATCACCGTGTGTGTGTGTAACACAAGATCAGCGTGTGTGTGTGTGTAACACAGGATCTGTGTGTGTGTGTGTGTAACACAGGATCTGTGTGTGTGTGTAACACAGGTTCTCTGTGTGTGACACAGGATCTGTGTGTGTGTGTGTAACACAGGTTCAGCGTGTGTGTGTGTGTAACACAGGATCACCGTGTGTGTGTGTGTGTAACACAAGATCAGCGTGTGTGTGTGTGTAACACAGGATCTGTGTGTGTGTGTGTGTAACACAGGATCTGTGTGTGTGTGTAACACAGGTTCTCTGTGTGTGACACAGGATCTGTGTGTGTGTGTGTGTGTAACACAGGTTCAGCGTGTGTGTGTGTGTAACACAGGATCACCGTGTGTGTGTGTGTGTAACACAAGATCAGCGTGTGTGTGTGTGTAACACATGATCTGTGTGTGTGTGTGTGTAACACAGGATCTGTGTGTGTGTGTAACACAGGATCTCTGTGTGTGACACAGGATCTGTGTGTGTGTGTGTAACACAGGATCAGCGTGTGTGTGTGTAACACAGGCTAGGCGCGTGTGTGTGTGTACCACAGGATCTGTGTGTGTGTGTAACACAGGATCGGCGTGTGTGTGTGTGTAACACATTGGCCACTAGCTATACGGTCTTATAATGAGTTTCTGGTCCAGCGTGTAAACGTCAACATTGGGGAGACGAAGGCGGCCGGCCATGGTGCTACATGGACGGTCTTAAGTGTTTGCGTAATCCAATGGGACATGTCCACGTGCATTGAGAAGCAGGTAGAGTGACTGGGTGGATGGGTGGTTGGATGGTTGGGTAGCTGGGTGGGTGGCTGGATGGGTGGCTACGTTGGTGGATGAATAGTTAGCTGGGTGGTTGGCTGGGTGACTGGGTGACTGGGTAACTGAGTGACTGGGTGGTTGAGTGGCTGGGTGGCTGGGTGGCTACGTGGCCACCACTACCACCACCACTACCTCTGCAACCGCTACCACTACCACCACCGCCACCACCGTCACTGCCACCACCGCCGACTCCACCACCGCCACCACCATCACCGCCACCACTACCACCACCACTACCTCTGCAACCGCCACCACCGCCACCACTACCACCACCATCACCGCCACCACTACCACCACCACTACCTCTGCAACCGCCACCATCGCCACCACTACCACCACCACCGCAACCACTACCACCACCACTACCTCTGCAACCGCCACCACCGCCACCACCACCACCACCACCGCCACCACTACCTCTGCAACCGCCACCACCGCCACCACCACCACCGCCACCACTACCTCTGCAACCGCCACCACCGCCACCACCACCACCGCCACCACTACCACCACCACTACCTCTGCAACCGCCACCACCGCCACCACCGCCACCACCACCACCACCACCGCCACCACTACCTCTGCAACCGCCACCACCGCCACCACCACCACCACCACCACCACCGCCACCACTACCACCACCACTACCTCTGCAACCGCCACCACCGCCACCACCGCCACCACCACCACCACCACCGCCACCACTACCACCACCACTATCTCTGCAACCGCCACCACCGCCACCACTACCACCACCACCACCGCCACCACTACCACCACCACTACCTCTGCAACCGCCACCACCGCCACCACTACCACCACCACCACCGCCACCACTACCACCACCACTACCTCTGCAACCGCCACCACCGCCACCACCACCACCACCGCCACCACTACCACCACCACTACCTCTGCAACCGCCACCACCGCCACCACCACCACCACCACCGCCACCACTACCACCACCACCACTACCTCTGCAACCGCCACCACCGCCACCACCGCCACCACCACCACCACCACCGCCACCACTACCACCACCACTACCTCTGCAACCGCCACCACCACCACCACCGCCACCACCGGGGATTGGCTCGAGGGGCTTTAAACGGGGATCCGCGAGGGCACGTGGTCACGGACGCAGCGGTCGATGCAAATCTCAGAGAGTGGAAGTCCTCGCTTCACGACGGTCGATGCCCTCGCTTCACGACGGTCGATGCCCTCGCTTCACGACGGTCGATGCCCTCGTTTCACGACGGCGATTGGTTCCACGACACCGGCCGTGAAGCGAGGGTAGGAGATGCACGTTAAAGACTTTATTCGTTCAGAGAGCATCGAAAGTTACCCATTTGTCACCCACAAAACGTACTTGTCAATGTTTAAACAATGTATGTTAATACATAAAGATACGAACGGCATTATAAACACGTAATATTAAAACATATCATGGTTAATCAATATGCGTTAATTAATATTGTACTGTACCTACGGCAGGCCGTCGTTAACAGGGGAATGGTCGGTAAGCGAATACATTGAGCTCCATGGAGGCACCACACTATACACTACACTACTATACACTACCATACACTACACTACATTACACTACCATACACTACACTACTATACACTACCATACACTACACTACTATACACTACCATACACTACACTACTATACACTACCAGAGGTGTGGACTCGAGTCATGTGACTTGGACTCGAGTCAGACTCGAGTCATGAATTTGATGACTTGCGACTCGACTTGGACTTGCATAACAATGACTTTGTCCCACCTCTGTACACTACCATACACTACACTACTATATACTACACTATACACTACACTATACACTACACTACTATACACTGCACTATACACTACACTACTATACACTACACTATACACTAGACTACTATACACTACACTATACACTACTATACACTACACTACTATACACTACACTACTATACACTACACTATACACTACACTACTATACACTACACTACTATACACTACACTACTATACACTACACTACTATACACTACACTATACACTAGACTACTATACACTACACTATACACTACTATACACTACACTACTATACACTACACTACTATACACTACACTATACACTACTATAAACTACACTACTATACACTACACTATTGTACACTACACTATACACTACACTACTATACATTACACTATACACGACACTACCATACACTACACTACTATACACTACACTATACCCTAAACTATTATACACTACTCTACTATACACTACACCATACACTACACTACTATACACTACACTATACACTACACTATACACAACACTACTATACACTACTCTACTATACACTGCACTACTATACACTACACTATACACTACTATACACTACACTATACACTACACTACTATACACTACACTATACACTACACTATACACAACACTACTATACACTACTATACACTACATTATACACTACACTATACACTACTCTACTATACACTGCACTACTATACACTACACTATACACTACTATACACTACACTATACACTACACTACTATACACTACTCTACTATACACTGCACTACTATACACTACACTATACACTACTATACACTACACTATACACTACACTATACACTACACTACTATACACTACTATATTGTACACTATACTATACACTACTCTACTATACACTACTATATTGTACACTACACTACTATACACTACACTACTATACACTACACTACTATACTGTGTTGTTTCCATCCTACCTGCCTATGTCAGCTGTTATTTTATTCTCACATTAACATAGCCACTTCCGTACCCAGTTACATGCTAATCTCTCACATTAACATCACTAGCCCCGGCCACTTCTTAATGACCCTTTGACTACATCCATTTCAAACCTTTTAAAACAGTCTGCCTCAGCAGCAGACCATGTTTTCCCACCTAATGACGGACGCTTGTGTTGCGCCCGAAACGTCGTGATTTATTTTATTTTATACCTACTTGACTTTACCGAAAGAAGCGAAGAGTATATATATATATATATATTTATTTTACCAGATGAGGCCCCACTGAGCTACGTGGCTCTTTTTCAGGAGCGACCTGGCCACCACGAATGACACCTCAACGAAGTTGGCTCATGACGTGAGAATTCATAGCAGCCAAATACTCAAAACGCGCGATTCGAAGCGTGGAGGGGAAAAACCGGAGGACCCGGAGAAAAATCGACGCGACCACGGGGAGAGAGAGAGACACGCACACTCCAAATATAGAGAATGCGTCAGGGTCGGGATCGAACCCACGACCTCCTGTACACCAGGCGAGGTAGTCAACATCTCCTAGCCACCGTGATGATGATGAGAGAGAGAGACACGCAAACTCCAAATATAGAGAAGGCGTCAGGGTCGGGAACGAACCCACGACCTCCTGCACACCAGGCGAGGTAGTCAACATCTCCTAGCCACCGTGGCGCAACAACCAAACAAACGGGAAGACATCGACGCTGCAGAGAATGAGGTAGAGCACGGCCCTCGAGGAACATTGCGCACGGGAATCCGAGCTGTCGGAGTCCGGAAACACCACAAACACCACAAACACCACGAACACCACGAACACCACAAACACCACAAACATCGCTGGCTGACCCCGGGGGCTGTTGTAATGTTGTGGCCTACATCACACAACCCCGTGTCGTCCCCAGAGTGAGCTGGTGTACGTGTGTGTGGGTGGCCGCGTGTGTGTGTGTGAGTGTGGGGAGCGGTAGTGTAGTGTTTAGCGCGCTGCGCTATGAACCCGGCGACCCGAGTTCGATTCCCGCTCATGGCCAACACCGGTGACGATAATCTGAACCGGTCCCGGGCCTCCCCTAGGTCGACTCAGCCTCAAATGAGTACCTGGTGCGGTGTGTAAACATCGCCACTATGGAGACAAAGGCGATCGGACGTGGTGCTGGCCACCCACCCCCTCGTGTATCGTTCCGGCCTTCATAGGTGCTCGCTAACAGCACTTGCCCCTACAGTCTGTTAAGGCTATACGGGGGATCTTTGATCTTTGTGTGTGGCTATACGCGGGGAGCAGTGGTGTAGCGGTTAGCGCGCTGCGCTACGAACCTGGCGAGCCGGGTTCGATTCCCGCTCATGGCCAACACCAGTGACGATTATCTGAACCTGTTCTGGGCCTCCCCTAGGTCGACTTGGCCTCAAATGAAAACCTGGTGTGGTGTGTAAAAACATCGCCACTGGGGAGACAAAGGCGGCCGGGCGTGGTGCTGGCCACCCACCCCTCGTGTGCCGTGCCGGCCTTCATAGGTGCTCGCGCCTGCCCCAACAGTCTGTTTAGGCTATACGGGGGAACATCTTTGTCTTGAAGTGATGTGCTCGCTAACAACACTTGCCCCTAACGGTCTGGTAAGGCTATACGGGGGAACTTTGTCTTTGTGTGATGGTGGTGTTGGTGGCCACACTTCCCCCTGGTGTGCCGTGCCGGCGTTCACGGGTGTTACTCGCTCGCATCCCTCGCCCCAGCGGTCTGTGACAGCCGATACGTGGCGGGATCTTTGTCGCGGAGCCAGATCATGTTGTGCCGCGCCTGCAGCAGATGTCGCAAACGGGTTTTGATTCCTTACCCGTACCCGTACCCGGCCGCACCAGGGTCGCAAATGGGTACCCGTTCCCTACCCTACCCGAAATGAGTGACAAACGGTTACTCGCCAGTGACTCACGGCCTACCCGTACCCGGCCGCACCAGGGTCGCAAACGGGTACCCGTACCCCCGTACCCGGCCGGGTACGGGTAGTCGGGTATCGGGTAGGGTACGGGTATCGGGTACCCGGTTGCGACCTCTGGCCAGCAGCCTGCAGGTCGGCAGCGCTTCTTGTTTTGTATTTCGCCACAGACCTCCACGTGAGAATGAGTGGCGAACAATCGAGCACCATGGGAGATGTTCTTTTACTTTAACAGCGTTCGAATTTCACCCCCCCGACAGCCTGGGGGTGGTGGCGAACTTGGGTCTCGGACAAAATTCGATTTCTTCTCGCCGCGATCGTCACGCCGTGGGGGGCGGGGAGAGGTGGGGGGGGGTGCGCAGGTAATGGGGATGACGATAATAATGACGATGATAGAGATGATCATGCTGATCATGACGACGATGATGACGATGATCATGACGCTGATGACGATTATCATAATGATGATGATGACGATGATCATAATGATGATGACAATGATGATTATCATGACGATGATCATGACGATGATGACGATGATCATGACGATGATCACGACGATGATGACGATGATCATGACGATGATCACGACGATGATGACGATGATCATGACGATGATCACGACGATGATGACGATGTACATGACGCTGATGACGATGATCATGATGTTGATCATGATGTTGATCATGACGATGACAGGGCTATCATCGTCATGATGATGCCGATGACGACGATAGCCCCGCTTCGGGAACTAAATCGAGCAGCAGCAGAAGCAGCAGCTCGCTGTGTCCCAGGGCGATGGAGCACAGCAATCACCAGCAGCAGCAGCAGCAGCAGCTGCTGCTGCTGGTGCTGCTGATGCTGTTGGCGGTGTTTGTGGTGTTCGTGGTGTTCGTGGTGTTTGTGGTGTTTGTGGTGTTTGTGGTGTTTCCGGACTCCGACAGCTCGGATTCCCGTGCGCAATGTTCCTCGAGGGCCGTGCTCTACCTCATTCTCTGCAGCGTCGATGTCTTCCCGTTTGTTTGGTTGTTGCGCCACGGTGGCTAGGAGATGTTGACTACCTCGCCTGGTGTGCAGGAGGTCGTGGGTGCGTTCCCGACCCTGACGCCTTCTCTATATTTGGAGTTTGCGTGTCTCTCTCTCTCATCATCATCACGGTGGCTAGGAGATGTTGACTACCTCGCCTGGTGTACAGGAGGTCGTGGGTTCGATCCCGACCCTGACGCCTTCTCTATATTTGGAGTTTGCGTGTCTCTCTCTCTCCCCGTGGTCGCGTCGATTTTTCTCCGGGTCCTCCGGTTTTTCCCCTCCACGCTTCGAATCGCGCGTTTTGAGTATTTGGCTGCTATGAATTCTCACGTCATGAGCCAACTTCGTTGAGGTGTCATTCGTGGTGGCCAGGTCGCTCCTGAAAAAGAGCCACGTAGCTCAGTGGGGCCTCACCTGGTAAAATAAATAAATATATATATATACTCTTCGCTTCTTTCGGTAAAGTCAAGTAGGTATAAAATAAAATAAATCACGACGTTTCGGGCGCAACACAAGCGTCCATCATCAGGTGGGAAAACATGGTCTGCTGCTGAGGCAGACTGTTTTAAAAGGTTTGAAATGGGTGTAGTCAAAGGGTCATTAAGAAGTGGCCGGGGCTAGTGATGTTAATGTGAGAGATTAGCATGTAACTGGGTACGGAAGTGGCTATGTTAATGTGAGAATAAAATAACAGCTGACATAGGCAGGTAGGATGGAAACAACACAGTATAGTAGTGTAGTGTATAGTGTAGTGTATAGTAGTGTAGTGTATAGTAGTGTAGTGTATAGTAGTGTAGTGTACAATATAGTAGTGTATAGTAGAGTAGTGTATAGTGTAGTGTATAGTAGTGCAATGTATAGTAGCGTAGTGTATAGTAGTGTTGTGTATAGTGTAGTGTATAGTGTAGTGTATAGTAGTGTAGTGTATGGTGTAGTGTATAGTAGAGTAGTGTATAATAGTTTAGGGTATAGTGTAGTGTATAGTAGTGTAGTGTATAGTGTAATGTATAGTAGTGTAGTGTATAGTGTAGTGTACAATAGTGTAGTGTATAGTAGTGTAGTTTATAGTAGTGTAAAGTGTAGTGTATAGTAGTGTAGTGTATAGTAGTGTAGTGTATAGTAGTGTAGTGTATAGTAGTGTATAGTAGTGTAGTGTATAGTGTAGTGTAGTGTATAGTAGTGTAGTGTATAGTAGTGTAGTGTATAGTAGTGTAGTGTATAGTAGTGTATAGTGTAGTGTATAGTAGTCTAGTGTATAGTGTAGTGTATAGTAGTGTAGTGTATAGTGTAGTGTATAGTAGTGTAGTGTATAGTGTAGTGTATAGTGTAGTGTATAGTGTAGTGTATAGTAGTGTAGTGTATAGTGTAGTGTATAGTCTAGTGTATAGGGTAGTGTATAGTAGTGTAGTTTATAGTAGTGTAAAGTGTAGTGTATAGTAGTGTAGTGTATAGTAGTGTAGTGTATAGTAGTGTAGTGTATAGTAGTGTATAATAGTGTAGTGTAGAGTGTAGGGTATAGTAGTGTAGTGTATAGTAGTGTAGTGTATAGTGTAGTGTATAGTATAGTATTATAGTGTATAATAGTGTATAGTAGTGTAGTGTATAGTAGTGTAGTGTATAGTGTAGTGTAGAGTGTAGTGTATAATAGTGTAGTGTAGAGTGTAGTGTATAATAGTGTAGTGTAGAGTGTAGTGTAATGTAGTGTAGTGTATAGTAGTGTAGTGTATAGTAGTGTAGTGTATAGTGTAGTGTATAGTATAGTATTATAGTGTATAATAGTGTATAGTAGTGTAGTGTATAGTAGTGTAGTGTATAGTGTAGTGTAGAGTGTAGTGTATAATAGTGTAGTGTAGAGTGTAGTGTGATGTAGTGTAGTGTATGGTAGTGTATAGTAGTGTAGTGTATAGTAGTGTAGTGTATAGTGTAGTGTAGAGTGTAGTGTATAATAGTGTAGTGTAGAGTGTAGTGTATAATAGTGTAGTGTAGAGTGTAGTGTAATGTAGTGTAGTGTATGGTAGTGTATAGTAGTGTAGTGTATGGTAGTGTAATGTAGTGTAGTGTATGGTAGTGTATAGTAGTGTAGTGTATAGTGTGGTGCCTCCATGGAGCTCAATGTATTCGCTTACCAACCATTCCCCTGTTAACGACGGCCTGCCGTAGGTACAGTACAATATTAATTAACGCATATTGATTAACCATGATATGTTTTAATATTACGTGTTTATAATGCCGTTCGTATCTTTATGTATTAACATACATTGTTTAAACATTGACAAGTACGTTTTGTGGGTGACAAATGGGTAACTTTCGATGCTCTCTGAACGAATAAAGTCTTTAACGTGCATCTCCTACCCTCGCTTCACGGCCGGTGTCGTGGAACCAATCGCCGTCGTGAAACGAGGGCATCGACCGTCGTGAAGCGAGGGCATCGACCGTCGTGAAGCGAGGGCATCGACCGTCGTGAAGCGAGGACTTCCACTCTCTGAGATTTGCATCGACCGCTGCGTCCGTGACCACGTGCCCTCGCGGATCCCCGTTTAAAGCCCCTCGAGCCAATCCCCGGTGGTGGCGGTGGTGGTGGTGGTGGCGGTTGCAGAGGTAGTGGTGGTGGTAGTGGTGGCGGTGGTGGTGGTGGTGGTGGCGGTGGTGGCGGTGGTGGCGGTTGCAGAGGTAGTGGTGGTGGTGGTAGTGGTGGCGGTGGTGGTGGTGGTGGTGGCGGTGGTGGCGGTTGCAGAGGTAGTGGTGGTGGTAGTGGTGGCGGTGGTGGTGGTGGTGGCGGTGGTGGCGGTTGCAGAGGTAGTGGTGGTGGTAGTGGTGGCGGTGGTGGTGGTGGTAGTGGTGGCGGTGGTGGCGGTTGCAGAGGTAGTGGTGGTGGTAGTGGTGGCGGTGGTGGTGGTGGTAGTGGTGGCGGTGGTGGCGGTTGCAGAGATAGTGGTGGTGGTAGTGGTGGCGGTGGTGGTGGTGGTGGTGGCGGTGGTGGCGGTGGTGGCGGTTGCAGAGGTAGTGGTGGTGGTAGTGGTGGCGGTGGTGGTGGTGGTGGTGGTGGTGGCGGTGGTGGCGGTTGCAGAGGTAGTGGTGGCGGTGGTGGTGGTGGCGGTGGTGGTGGTGGCGGTGGTGGCGGTTGCAGAGGTAGTGGTGGCGGTGGTGGTGGTGGCGGTGGTGGCGGTTGCAGAGGTAGTGGTGGCGGTGGTGGTGGTGGCGGCGGTGGTGGTGGTGGTGGTGGCGGTGGTGGCGGTTGCAGAGGTAGTGGTGGTGGTGGTAGTGGTGGCGGTGGTGGTGGTGGTGGTGGCGGTGGTGGCGGTTGCAGAGGTAGTGGTGGTGGTAGTGGTTGCGGTGGTGGTGGTAGTGGTGGCGATGGTGGCGGTTGCAGAGGTAGTGGTGGTGGTAGTGGTGGCGGTGATGGTGGTGGTAGTGGTGGCGGTGGTGGCGGTTGCAGAGGTAGTGGTGGTGGTAGTGGTGGCGGTGATGGTGGTGGCGGTGGTGGAGTCGGCGGTGGTGGCAGTGACGGTGGTGGCGGTGGTGGTAGTGGTAGCGGTTGCAGAGGTAGTGGTGGTGGTAGTGGTGGCTATGGTGTTGGCAGAGGTGGTAGTGGTGGTAGTGATGGTGGTGGCGGTGTTGGTGGTGGCGGTGGTGGTAGTGGTGGTGGTGTTGGTGGTGGTGGTGGAGTCGGTGGTGGTGGAGTTGACGGTGGTGGTAGTGGTGGAGGTGAGGGTGACGGTGGTGGTGGTTGCAGAGGTGGTGATGGTGGTGGAGTCGGCGGTGGTAGCGGCGGTGGTGGTGGTGGACGTGCTGGTGGCGGTAGTGGTGGTGGTGGACGTGGTGGTGGTGATGGTGGTGTTGGTGGTGGGGGAATAATTCAAATAACGGTGCAATTACCACGCGTGCCGATGTTCCGCCTAGGCGAGGTAGCAGAGAGCAGTTGTCGGCGTCACACGAAATGTCACGTTAGCAATTACCAGAGTTGCGGCTGATTAACCTTTTTCGCTGGCGGTGAGGTGTGTGTGTGTGCGTGTGTGGGGGAGCGGTGGTGCAGCGGTTAGCGCGCTGCACTACACATCCGGCGACCCGGGTTCGATTCCCGCTCACGGCCCACACCGGTGACGATTATCTGAACCGACCCTGTTCCTCCCCTAGGTCGACTCAGCCTCAAATGAGTACCTGGTGCGGTGTGTCAACATCTCCACTGGGGAGACAAAGGCGGTCGGGCGTGGTGCTGGCCACCCACCCCCTCGTGTGCCGTGCCGGCCTTCGTATGTGCTCGCTAACACCACTTGCCCCAGCACATCTGTTTTAAGGTTCAAACTCCACAGCCACTTGAGTCGAATGTTTAAAGCCCCTAGGAGGTGGAGGGGGTGAAACAGTTCAACGGAGCGAAGCGGAGGCTCAATTCCTCGGCGATTTGGGAGTTGTGCCTAGCTCGAGCCGTGCTTTTGAAGGCGAGCGTTTCGGTGAAATATTTCATGTTCGATTTAAAGCTTTCGTGACTGCAGGGATTCATATTCTTGGTTCTTTCGATAAAGTCACGTAGAAGGGAAATAATAAAATAACAAGAATAAAACTATTAAATGCTCACGACGTTTCGATTGCGACACACCTGATGATGATTGCTTGTGTTGCAATCGAAACGTCGTGAGAATTTGTTTTTTCCCCTTGTGTGTGAGTCTATTGGTCTCTATGTGAGTCTACTCACTTCCGAAATTCGAGAACCCAGATTAATCACACTCAGTCTGTGTGAGACTATGGGTCTATATGTGAGTCTATGGGTCTCTGTGTGAGTCTATGGGTCTCTATGTGAGTCTATGATTCTATGTGTGAGTCTATTGGTCTCTATGTGAGTCTACTCACTTCCGAAATTCGAGAACCCAGATTAATCACACTCAGTCTGTGTGAGACTATGGGTCTCTATGTGAGTCTATGGTTCTATGTGTGAGTCTATGGGTCTCTATGTGAGTCTATGGGTCTATGTGTGAGTCTATGGTTCTATGTGTGAGTCTATTGGTCTCTATGTGAGTCTATGGGTCTGTATGTTAGTCTATGGTTCTATGTGTGAGTCTATGGGTCTCTATGTTAGTCTATGGGTCTGTATGTGAGTCTATGGTTCTATGTGTGAGTCTATTGGTCTTTATGTGAGTCTATGGGTCTACGTGTGAGTCTATGGTTCTATGTGTGAGTCTATTGGTCTCTATGTTAGTATATTGGTCTGTATGTGAGTCTATGGTTCTATGTGTGAGTCTATGGGTATATGTGTGAGTCTACGGGTCTCTATGTGAGTATATTGGTCTGTATGTGAGTCTATGGTTCTATGTGTGAGTCTATTGGTCTATATGTGAGTCTATGGGTCTATGTGTGAGTCTATTGGTCTGTATGTGAGTCTATGGTTCTATGTGTGAGTCTATGGTTCTATGTGTGAGTCTATTGGTCTCTATGTGAGTCTACTCACTTCCGAAATTCGAGAACCCAGATTAATCACACTCAGTCTGTGTGAGACTATGGGTCTATATGTGAGTCTATTGGTCTCGATGTGAGTAAATTGGTCTCTATGTGAGTCTATGGGTCTATATGTGAGTCTATGTGTGAGTCTATTGGTCTCTATGAGCCCAGATTAATCACGGGCAGGGCTTGAAACTCTGATTGGAGCCCCGAGTCTCAGCTGTGCGTCTCAGCTCTCAGTCCTCTGGACCACGTGGGAGCCCATGTCATGGAGAATTCTCACTGCCTCAGCATACCTCGTTCCGTTCGCACCGCAGACGGGATTCCAGCAGACGTTGAATTAGCCGCGAGTGTGTGTATTAAAAAAAAGAGATTGAACTTGGCAATAATTTCATTTTTATACTTATGGCATCATTCATGAGGCTGATTGTAATTGAAGGTGATACGTCACGGTGCTCGGATTGCAAATGACGTGGCTTGATTCTTCAATGCCACGCTTTGTTTACGTGACGAACCTCACTGGTTGGCTGTGTCGGGTGGTGGCGGGTTTAATGACACGTTGATATTATTTACGCGATCTAATCCAAAAAAAAAACCTCTGTTATGGATAATTCATGCCAATTTCATCTCACAACGCTGTGCATCAAATAGTCCCATATTCACATGAAGGGTTAAATCAAAATTGTAACTATTCAAATTCAGAATATTTATTTACACGGGAGGAATCCGATGAGCTATCAAGCTCGTTTTCACGGATGTCCAGTCGGGGCACGGAGTCAGCACGTGATGACAACAAACACGATCGTATTGCAGAGTACAAGAAAGGTAAACAAATCACCCAAACACACAAATAAAACACTAAACCATCCCCATCCTACCAGGCAAAGCCCACTGAGGTGTTCACTTCTTTTTCAGGTACGACCTGGCCACAAATGATAGCCGCTTAACAAATTGGCCCATCGTGTGGACATTTATAGCACTATAAAATAGTCGAAATAATCTCAATAGATCATGAGACCTCTTTTGCCAGTGTCAAATTATAAGAATAGGTTTTCCCCTGTTTTCTGGCAACAAAACAGGTGTTAAGATGTTAAAACACCAAACTGAAACCGTTTGCAAGGAATCATGTCTGCATTCGCACTGCAAGCTGACTCCCCTGTCATTACCTCCCGTGGCCACTAGTCCATTAACACTGCAGGCTGACTCCCCTGTCACTACCTCCCGTGGCCACTAGTCCATTAACACTGCAGGCTGACTCCCCTGTCACTACCTCCCGTGGCCACTAGTCCATTCAGACTATAGGCTGATTCCCCTGTCATTATCTCCCGTGGCCACTAGTTCACACGCACTCTAGGCTGACTCCCCTGTCACTACTTCCCGTGGCCACTAGTCCATGCACACTGCAGGCTGACTCCCCTGTCATTACCTCCCGTGGCCACTAGTCTACTCGCACTGTAGTCTGACTCCCCTGTCACTACCTCCCGTGGCCACTAGTCCACTCACACTGTAGATTCTGTAGAACGACTCCCTTGTCACTACTTCCCGTGGCCACTAGTCCTTTCTTACTGCAGGCTGACTCCCCTGTCATTACCTCCCGTGGCCACTAGTCCATTAACACTGCAGGCTGACTCCTGTGTCATTACCTCCCATGGCCACTAGTCCATTAACACTGCAGGCTGACTCCCCTGTCACTACCTCCCGTGGCCACTAGTCCATTCGCATTGTAGGCTCACTCCCCTGTCATTACCTCCCGTGGCCACTAGCCCATTCGCACTGGAGGCTGACTCCCCTGTCATTACCTCCCGTGGCCACTAGTCCATTAACACTGCAGGCTGACTCCCCTGTCATAACAGAAGTAAACTTGGCTCGAGCCTGGGCAGTGCGCGCGGTCGCGATGACCACCATCACCACAGAACATGCCACGGTGGCTAGGAGATGTTAACTCCCTCGCCTGGCATGCAGGAGGTTGTCGGTTCGATCCCGGCCCTGACGCCTGTATCCAGGGTGCTTTAAAATAATATTAACACTTACATGGGACTATCGTTTTTAATGGTAAAAGAACGGATCATACACTGGAACATGATAACAAATGCACGTAAATAGCTTCAAAAGGTCAAAGAGTCTTCAATCTTCTCCAGGTGGTCTCCAGAGCCCGGAGGCACATTTATCGTGGAATTGTTGCAAATTCTCGGAAGTGTTCACATTTTTTTGGAGCACCCAGTATTTGGAGTTTGCATGTCTCTCTCTCTCTCTCCCTGCGGTGGTCGTGTAGATTTTTCTCCGGGTCCTCCGGTTTTTTCCCCCTCCGCGTTTAGAATCGACATCGCGCGTTTAGAATATTTTGGCTGCCATACAATTCCACGTGATGATGATGACGATGATGATGAGCCACTTCGTTGAGCTGCTATCATTTGTGATGGCCAGGCCGCTTCTTAAATAAGTAATATTTAAAAATACTTCTTTTTTAAACACGCTTTAATGAAATGTACCGTACTAGTGTAATAAACGACTCTGGACCACGATGTCTGTCCCAGTGTCCTTTATTATTCGGTTCGTGCTGTACACCCACACGGCTGTCTTTACTCTGTAGCTTCTCCACGGTGCTGACTCCAATGTCGGCCCGATCCACAACAGCAGCTCCGCTGCTGTTCTCTCACACAGCCCCCCTTGGCTGTACTCTCTGCTGCTCTTCTCCCTCCGCAGCTCTCACAGCTTCTTGCTCTCTCTCTCTCTCTCTCCGCAGCTCCTCCTGGCAGCCACACCGCTGCCTCTAACAAGCAGCCCCCTCTCTCTCTCTCTCCGCAGCTCCTCCTGGCAGCCACACCGCTGCCTCTAACACGCAGCCCTCCTGGCTGTCTCCTCCCCAGCTGCACACCACTCCGCAGCTTCCTCTTATCTTCGGGGTTGGCTCCCGATCGCCGTCGGCGCCCCCCCCTCTCCACACTTGCCCGCGTGGCCTCACTCTTTTCCGCTCACACCCCGACTACCTTCCCCTTCCGGTTTACCCGCTTAAAGCCCCGAACCTTACCCCCACGTCACATGACTCCACCCCCCGTGACGTCACCTCCGGAAGGTCGCTTACGCCCGCATTACACCACCCTCCCCCGTAGAAAAATCCCAGCCGACCTCGGCTGACCAATAGCCAATCGTAATGCGGCGAACCGAGCTTCCCCCCCTAAAGGACACTAAGCATATAATGTAACAGCAAGAACAACAACAACGCAATCAACATCAACGATCGTACAAAAGCATGCAATAAATACAACTGTAAGAAGAAAATAACAAGACAGCAACAATCAACGAAACGTAAGCGATTTGGAACGTGTGCGGGTCGCCGGCCCGTCCCGGACGGTCGGCGGCCCACTCGCAGAACGGGAACGCGATGAAAGTCGAGGAACGACAGGGGGTAATCCCCCTCTCGCAGCTGGAAGTCCACCGCCGTCCCGTGTCTCTAAAGAGTTAGTCTTGGGCTCGTCCTGTGACCGTGCCCGCAGCTGGGTCGGAAGGGCTGCAGGGCTCGAAGGTTCCGCAGACCTGGCAGGCGTCCTCCGAGCAGGGCCCCTCGTCCCCCGCAATGTCACGGCTGGCCTGTCTAGAACAGGTACGACAGGCGCTCTAGCAAAATCAATGGACGCAGGCAGGGGAGAGTCAGCAGCAACAGACCCCGGCAAGGCAACATTGGGGGATGACGCATCATGTAAGGGAGCAACATATGGTTTCAAGCGCGACGTATGCACAACCCAGCGACGAGACCCAATCTGGACGCGTGCTGTCTGTGGGTTGGGAACCGCAATGAGGCGTACGGGACCATGCCAGGGTTTGTGCAATTTCGGCGAGGTCCCCGGACGTACCTGTGGACAATGAAGCCAGGCTAGGTCCCCAACCTTCCAAGGGCACTCCCCCTCAGACCGTCGCGCATATCGCTCGTTCCGGGCCTGGGCTTTGGCCGTAGCCACGCGGGCATTCTCCCGCGCCTCCGTGACTCGGCGAACCGTGTCCTGAATGTATTCAGGAAGTGGTTTCCGAGGTCCCTTCACCCCAGTTCCCAATTGCACATCCACCGGCGGCACGTTTTCCCGACCATACATAAGGTAAAACGGCGAATATCCCGTAGCCGCATGAGGCGTCATCCTGTACGCCGAAAGCACCCCGGGGATGTGCAGATCCCAATCTGATTGTTGTTCACTCACGGTATGGCAAAGCATGGCAGACAATGTCCTGTTCAGTCGTTCAACCATACCATCCGTCTGCGGATGGTATGGGGATGTCCGTACTTTCTTAGTCCCAAGGCCCGCGCACACTTCCGCCAATAATTTAGAAGAGAAATTCCTGCCCTGGTCCGTGAGGAGTCTCTCAGGCGCCCCCTTATCCATAATATACCCAAACAAAAAGGCGTCGGTAATGGCCGCGGCCGACTGATCAGGCAACGGCCAGGCCATCGGCCAACGGGAGAGGTACTCAACCCCCACCAGCAAATATTTATTACCCCTCGCCGATGGTGGAAAAGGTCCCAATATGTCCAGTGCCACCAATTCATTGACTCGAGACACCTGAATCGACTGGAGAGGCGGCACGTAAGGATGTTTCGGCGGCTTACGTTGTGCACACGCAGGGCACGCGCGCACGTGCCCTACGACATCTGTCGCCATGCCGTGCCAAAAATAATGACGTTGCAACGTCAACAAGGTCTTCTGCACCCCTAAATGTAAGAGAGTGTCACAATGGAGGGTTCTAATCAACTCGAACCGCAAGGACGTTGGTACCACCAGGCGCCAACGTTCCTGGAACCCCTCCCGCCACATAAGCAGACCATCTCGGAGAGCGGTTTGCGGCCCCACAGCCGTACTCGGACTCCCATTGTCCTTAGCAGACCGCTTCCGCAAGGACACCAATGACTCATCCATCATCTGTTCCCGGATCCAGACAGACCGCGGCAGATTCAAAACCCCGTCAGCCGGTCCCGGTTCCATCGGAGTGTCCGACTTCTCGACGGCCAACGTGAGCGGCTGAGGGGGGTTTGGAATCGGCGAACACCTATGCGTCCCCGACTCACATTTACAAGGGGCGCGCCGCGGTAATCTGGAAAGTGCGTCAGCGTTCGCATGGCGCACACCCTTCCGATGTTGAATTTGGAAGGAAAATTCCTGTAGCGTGTCCAACCAACGTGCCAACTGTCCGGATGGCTGGTCAATTTTAAGGGCATATTGCAAGGCCGCATGATCCGTACGCACAATAAAAGAACGACCGTAGAGGTATGGTCGAAATTGCCGTAGGAAAAAAACAACCGCCAATAGTTCTCTGCGAGTGACACAGTAGCGGGTTTCCGCAGGAGACAAGACTCGGCTACCATACGCCACGACACGCTCTACACCCCCTTTAGACTGTGATAACACCGCCCCAATACCTGTGTCACTTGCGTCCGTATCAAGAATGAATGGGTGATCGAAATCGGGATAATCCAATGTTGGGGCCGTGGCCAATAGATCACGCAGACTCCGAAAGGCCGCCTCCTCCGGCTGTCCCCAACCAAACTTCCGTCCTTTACCCGTAAGGAGATGCAAAGGCCTCGCAATCGTCGCAAAACCCGGCACGAATCTTCGGTAATACGAGGCAAATCCCAAAAACCGCCGAACATCCCCCACGGTGGCCGGAGTCGGCCAATCCCGGACGCACGCCGTCTTTTCCGGATCCGTGGACACTCCCTCAGCGCTCACAATGTGCCCCAAATAGCGGACGGACCGTTGCAGTAGGTGACATTTCTTTGGTTTGAATTTCAATTTGGCAGAACGCATCCTCGTGAACACTGTCTCCAGCCGCGTCAAATGTTCATCGAATGTGCGGCTGAAGACAATGATATCGTCCAAATATATAAGACATGTCTCCCACTGCAACCCCGTCAAAACGAGCTCCATCAATCTTTGAAATGTAGCAGGGGCCGCATTCAATCCCATCGGGAGACAGTTGAATTGAAATAACCCCTGCGGCGTACGGAAGGCGGTTTTCTCCCGTGAGGACTCGTCAAGGGGAAGCTGCCAAAATCCCGAAGAGAGGTCCAGTGTGGAAAAGAACTTAGCCCCCGACAATGCGTCGAGGGAGTCATCCATACGCGGCAGGGGGTACGCATCTGCCACCGATATCTTATTCAATTTGCGGAAATCAACACAAAATCGCAATTTGCCATCCTTCTTCTTAACCAAGACGACTGGAGCGCCCCATGGGCTGTTAGATGGCGATATAATGTCCGCAGCCAACATGTCTTCCACTGCCCCCCTTACGTGTTCTCGTTCCGCAGGACTCATCCGATGCGAATTTAATCGAATAGGGGCAGCATCGCCCGTCTCAATGTGATGGTAAAGTAAGGAAGTGCGGCCCAAATCCAAATCATCGGAGCTGAACACATCGGAATATGTCAACAAACAATTTACGCAGCGCACCACGTTGCTCCATGGACAGGGAAGAATTTTCGTCACATAATTGAGCAACCCAACGATCATCCGAACTCCTTGGCTCGGAAACCCCAGCAACAACTCCCCGGCTATGTGGACAATCATGGGTCGCAAACGCCGTAGTGGCATGTGCCACAACCGTACCGGCCGGGACACGGACGTTTTCTCCCCCCGCATTAAGCACCTGTAAAAACGGTAATTGATCCGGCCGGACGATGGTCTGTGCCCCCACTAACGCCAACCCGGTTGTTATCGTGGCGGACGGTGACAACAAGACCCCTACTGCTCCTAGCCGATCAGGCAGGGGCTTCCGATACCGCAAGGGTATAAGCATCTGTGTACCAGGTGGAATGTCCACAGATGCGACGGACAGCGCCTGCACTTGTACGGCCGAAGCAGGTCGCCCCCAGGGCGACGGCAGAAACGAGATTTGACGGCCCCCCGGCAGTTCAATACAATTCTCATTGATTTTGATCAAAATGGGCATCTTAGCCAAAAAATCGGTGCCTAACAAACAAGGAACCGCCAAAGATCTCGATATCAACACAACACCCGAGGCCGACACATCCCCAATAGATATCTTAGCATCCACCTGACCCACGATGCCCATGCTACCCCCGTTCGCAGCGACGCACGACCCATAAACCGGACGCACAGCCCCCGACGGAATGCCCAACAGATGGAAAATGACATCCGATATAATAGTCGCAGACGCCCCCGAGTCGACCAAAATGCGCACGTCCACACCTTGTATGGACCCCGGTACAGTGGACGAACCCGTAGCGGCCGCGACAACTCTCCGTGCCAATTTGCGCCACTGCGTAACTGAATGACAAGGCCCCGTCGATGGCCTTTCTTTAACAACAACAATAGGATCGCGCAACACAGGTGGTGGGTGAGGTGGAAAGCCTTGCCGAGTGTCTGGTGCGTGCCGACATGCCTGTTTCGGAGGATCTTTAGCCGACTTGACCGGTGCCGAGGCCTCCTGCTGCGGCGGAGCCGGGAAGCGGGCCCAGCAGTCTCTGGCGTAGTGGCCCCTACGCCCGCAGCGGAAACATTCGGCCTCGTTGCGCCGAAGCGCAGGCCTCGCCTCCTGACGGCCCCGTTCTGGTAGCACCGCGCGCGGTCTCGGCCCGCCGCGTCCCGTCCATGGAGCGGAGGCGGCCGTCAGTTGTTGAGGGCCCCGGTCATCCGGAACATAGACGGCCTGCGCAGGGTTCCACCCCAGCGCATCCCCTTCTTTGACGGGCCCCCCCGTCCACGCCGTCACTTGTTTCCAGCGACGGAGGTTGAATTGCGCATCGAGACACTTAGCAGCCATCCGGGAAGTTAGCTTCTCATGCCCACACACAGGCATGGGGATCCCTAGATCCCGAGACAGCTCCAACATCTTCCCTAATATGAGAGGCTCAAGCAGGTCCTGCGGCGTCTCAGGATAAGCTGCCATGGCCAGCTCCAGCACCGCACCCCTGAACGCCACGGGCGACTCCTCTGGTGCTCGTTGTCGTTGAGCGAATCGCCGATGCGCATCATCTGGTGGCTCATAAGCATCGGCCATTTCTTGAAAAACACCACATAAAGTTGCCTTCTTATCGGTCGCTATGGAACGGAAGAATCGGACAGATTCGTCGTCCAGGAGAGTCGGCAACACCTCCAAAGCCTCCGCATCGGTCCATCTTGCTGTGCGTACCGCCGCCAAGAAGTGGCAGGCGAACGCGCTCCAGTCCCCACCGACGGAAAATTCTTTAACTGTTGTAAGGTGGCGACTCCGACTCCTCTTCCCGCCGTCTTCCAATGGTGGTGGTTGTGATGGCAAATTCAAAATGGCATCGGCCCGCGGCGTGGCCAAGATGGCGGTTTGGCGCCACGGAGCGCGCAAAATGGCGGCCTCTTGCCGCGTGGGCAATGGCGGCGGCAGGACAGGCAACGTGGCGGCCCGCGGAGCACCACTTGCATCATCCATCGTCCCTGGCGCGACGAGATGGCATAGATGCGCCAGGACGTCCTGAAGTGCCTCCAGTTGTACCGCCATCGCTTGCCATCGTTGATCCGCGTCTGATGATGTCGACGGACCCGCCACCGCGCCAACATCCTCCACACCCGTTCCCGTGGTCGCCTCAGCCTGGCTCTCCTCCACCACCCCAACAGGATCCGTGGTTGGAGGGAGTTCGTCGTCGTCGGACGAAGAAGCCGATGCAGGCGCCGGATTAACTTTCTTCCTCACTTGTTTCGACATGCCGTTGCACTTCCGACACCAGTGTAATAAACGACTCTGGACCACGATGTCTGTCCCAGTGTCCTTTATTATTCGGTTCGTGCTGTACACCCACACGGCTGTCTTTACTCTGTAGCTTCTCCACGGTGCTGACTCCAATGTCGGCCCGATCCACAACAGCAGCTCCGCTGCTGTTCTCTCACACAGCCCCCCTTGGCTGTACTCTCTGCTGCTCTTCTCCCTCCGCAGCTCTCACAGCTTCTTGCTCTCTCTCTCTCTCTCTCCGCAGCTCCTCCTGGCAGCCACACCGCTGCCTCTAACAAGCAGCCCCCTCTCTCTCTCTCTCCGCAGCTCCTCCTGGCAGCCACACCGCTGCCTCTAACACGCAGCCCTCCTGGCTGTCTCCTCCCCAGCTGCACACCACTCCGCAGCTTCCTCTTATCTTCGGGGTTGGCTCCCGATCGCCGTCGGCGCCCCCCCCTCTCCACACTTGCCCGCGT
Source organism: Lampetra fluviatilis (assembly GCF_964198595.1). NCBI lineage: Eukaryota > Metazoa > Chordata > Hyperoartia > Petromyzontiformes > Petromyzontidae > Lampetra > Lampetra fluviatilis. The sequence goes on along the minus strand of NW_027621591.1, from coordinate 1,599 downwards.
GGCCTCACTCTTTTCCGCTCACACCCCGACTACCTTCCCCTTCCGGTTTACCCGCTTAAAGCCCCGAACCTTACCCCCACGTCACATGACTCCACCCCCCGTGACGTCACCTCCGGAAGGTCGCTTACGCCCGCATTACACTAGTAATGGCAAAACTCCACGACTCCAGGAAGTGGCCCCGAAGCTTGCCATACCGTAAGGGGCCGTGGGGATTTACAGCCAACGTCAGTTGAGCGTGGACAATTAGACCCAAGCCGAAACATAACCTTTAAAAAATATTGTTTTAAAATATATATGTAATTTTTATGATAGAATATAGTATTGTCATCAGTATGTCATAAGTATACCAAGTTTCCAGTCGATAGCGCATTGGGAAGTGGGTTAAAATTGAGTTACAATATTTTTTGAGGACACGCCAACAGACAAAGTGAGTTAAATAAAATAAAAAACGTGTAATAAAAGCGTGTAATAAAAAGAGCCATACGGCTCAGTGGGCCTTACCTGTAAAATAAAAATAGATTCCATGGGATGTTATTGCCAGTATCAACAAGTATAACCCGTAAAAACTAAGTTTTTCACTATAAATCCTTTATATGCGTGGCGGCTAGAGTCCTCTCGTCCTCTTGCTTGAGATGGCTGCCACCTATGGGTCAGATGATTGCATTGCACCATTAAGCAATTGGTAATTAAATATAATATTTTTGTCCTAAAAAGTGTAAAATTTTGGAAAAAAAATTTCACGAACATTAATTGTCACGCACAACGAGTCTGTGTGCAAAATGTCAGCTCGATTGGATCACGGGAAGTGGGTTAAAAAACGATCGAAATATTTGCACGGTCGTAAGCAAGCAAGCGAACTTAATATAAAGGATTTAAAAATAAGAATAGGTTTTATCCCGAATGGCTATAAAACAGGAGGTGCTAAGATGTGCGAACGCCAAATCGACAACTTTTGCAAGACATCAATTCTGCCTTCACCATTGCACACACTTGTTTTTCCACAAGTGTGTGTGGTTAACGTGAGGTTAATGCAGAACTTGATTACTTGCAAAAGGCATCTATTTGATGATTGAACATCTCACCACCTCCTGTTTTATTGTGAGAAAGGGCAAAACCTATTCATACTTGGATACTGGCAAACATGTATGCCATGGTGTAGCTGCTCACACAGAGCTATGCATGCTCTGATAAATGTGGCATTGCCCTTGTCCTGTTCGCCTTTGCGCGATGTTCCCTGGTCTGGCAATGGTGAGACGAGGCCATCAAGAAGGCTGCTGTCTCTGGTGTGGGGCAATCAGTTTCAAAGACAATGCAAATATTATCAGAGCCATGTTTGTTTGCATGTTCACCACACATACTGTGTGTGGATAAGGCAGACTTAGTTCCTTGCACAAGGCAATCTATTTGGTGTTTGAACATCTTAGCACAACTGCTGTTTATTATTGCCAGAAAGGGGAAAGCCCCTCTGCTTGTTCATCAGAGTTGTGGTTGTGGGCGGCGTCGGCACGAGGCTGAGGTGAGCTGCTGGCAGGAGGTTGGGGGCGCACCCTCCTTCTCGCTGCCTTGTGTCCAGGGGTCCTCCTCCTCCTCCTTCCCCCC
>NW_027621590.1:0-16290 GCF_964198595.1 Lampetra fluviatilis | reverse complement strand
CTCACTCACCACCCTCACCACCCACTCACCCACTCACTCACCACCCACTCACTCACTCCACTCACCACCCTCACCACCCACTCACCCACTCACTCACCACCGTCACCACCCACTCACCCACTCACTCACCACCCTCACCACCCACTCACCCACTCACTCACCACCCTCACCACCCACTCACTCACTCCACTCACACTCACCACCCACAGACTCACCCCGTCTGTATTTTACTGCTGTAATAAAGTTTGTTGGATTTTTTTCTCGAGTGGTGAGTGAGTGAGTAGGTGGGTGAGTAGGTGGGTGGGTGAGTAGGTGGGTGGGTGAGTAGGTGGGTGAGTGGGTGAGTGGGTGGGTGAGTGGGTGGGTGGGTGAGTGGGTGAGTAGGTGGGTGAGTGAGTGAGTGGGTGAGTGAGTGAGTAGGTGGGTAAGTGGGTGGGTGGGTGAGTGGGTGAGTAGGTGGGTGGGTGAATAGGTGGGTGAGTGAGTGAGTAGGTGGGTGGGTGGGTGAGTGGGTGAGTGGGTGAGTGTGTGGGTGAGTGGGTGGGTGAGTGAGTGGGTGGGTGAGTGAGTGGGTGAGTGAGTGAGTGGGTGAGTGAGTGAGTGGATGGGTGGGTGGGTGAGTGGGTGGGTGGGTGAGTGGGTGAGTGGGTGGGTGGGTGGGTGAGTGGGTGGGTGGGTAAGTGGGTGGGTGGGTGAGTGAGTGAGTGGGTGGGTGGGTGAGTGGGTGGGTGGGTGAGTGGGTGGGTGGGTGAGTGGGTGGGTGGGTGGGTGAGTGGGTGGGTGGGTGGGTGAGTGGGTGGGTGGGTGGGTGAGTGGGTAGGTGAATGGGTGGGTGAGTGGGTGGGTGGGTGGGTGAGTGGGTGAGTGGGTGGGTGGGTGAGTGGGTGGGTGGGTGAGTGGGTGGGTGGGTGGGTGAGTGTGGGTGGGTGAGTGAGTGAGTAGGTGGGTGGGTGGGTGAGTGGGTGGGTGAGTGAGTGGGTGGGTGGGTGAGTGAGTGGGTGGGTGGGTGGGTGGGTGAGTGAGTGGGTGGGTGGGTGAGTGAGTGGGTGGGTGAGTGGGTGGGTGGGTGGGTGAGTGAGTGGGTGGGTGAGTGGGTGGGTGGGTGAGTGGGTGGGTGGGTGAGTGGGTGGGTGGGTGGGTGGGTGAGTGGGTGGGTGAGTGAGTGAGGAGTGGGTGGGTGAGTGAGTGGGTGGGTGAGTGAGTGGGTGGGTGGGTGAGTGAGTGAGTGGGTGAGTGAGTGAGTGGGTGAGTGGGTGAGTGGGTGAGTGAGTGAGTGGGTGAGTGAGTGAGTGAGTGGGTGAGTGAGTGAGTGGGTGGGTGAGTGGGTGAGTGGGTGAGTGAGTGAGTGGGTGGGTGGGTGGGTGAGTGAGTGAGTGGGTGAGTGAGTGAGTGAGTGGTGAGTGAGTGAGTGGGTGAGTGAGTGGGTGAGTGGGTGAGTGGGTGAGTGAGTGGGTGAGTGGGTGAGTGAGTGAGTGGGTGAGTGGGTGGGTGAGTGAGTGAGTGGTAGGTAGGTGAGTAGGTAGGTAGCTGAGTGAGTAGGTAGGTGAGTGGGTGAGTGAGTGAGTAGGTAGGTGTGTAGGTGAGTAGGTAGGTGAGTGAGTGGGTGAGTGAGTGGGTGAGTGAGTCGGTGGGTGAGTGGGTGAGTAGGTAGGTGAGTGGGTGGGTGAGTGAGTGGGTGAGTGAGTAGGTGGGTGAGTGAGTGGGTGAGTGAGTAGGTGGGTGAGTGGGTGAGTAGGTAGGTGAGTAGGTAGGTAGGTGAGTAGGTGAGTAGCTGAGTAGGTAGGTAGGTAGCTGAGTAGGTAGGTGAGTGGGTAGGTGAGTGAGTGAGTAGCTGAGTGGGTAGGTAGGTAGGTGAGTGGGTAGGTGAGTGAGTAGCTGAGTGAGTAGGTAGGTAGGTGAGTGAGTGAGTGAGTGGGTGAGTGAGTAGCTGAGTGGGTAGGTGAGTAGGTAGGTGAGTAGGTGAGTGAGTAGCTGAGTGAGTAGATGAGTGGGTAGGTGAGTAGGTGAGTGAGTAGCTGAGTGAGTAGATGAGTGGGTAGGTGAGTAGGTAGCTGAGTAGGTAGCTGAGTGGGTAGGTGAGTGGGTAGGTGAGTGGGTAGATGAGTGGGTAGGTGAGTAGGTAGGTGAGTGGGTAGCTGAGTGGGTAGGTGAGTGAGTAGGTAGGTGAGTGGGTAGGTGAGTGGGTAGGTAGGTGAGTGGGTAGGTAGGTGAGTGGGTAGGTGAGTGGGTAGGTAGGTGAGTGAGTGGGTAGGTGAGTGGGTAGGTGAGTAGGTGAGTGAGTGAGTGGGTAGGTGAGTGGGTAGGTGAGTGAGTGAGTGGGTAGGTGAGTAGGTAGGTGAGTAGGTAGGTGAGTAGGTGAGTGAGTAGCTGAGTGAGTAGATGGGTGGGTAGGTGAGTAGGTAGGTGAGTGAGTAGCTGAGTGAGTAGATGAGTGGGTAGGTGAGTAGGTAGGTGAGTGGGTAGGTGAGTGGGTAGCTGAGTGAGTAGATGAGTAGGTAGGTGAGTAGGTAGCTGAGTGGGTAGGTGAGTGGGTAGGTGAGTGGGTAGGTGAGTGGGTAGGTGAGTAGGTGAGTGAGTGAGTGGGTAGGTGAGTGGGTAGGTGAGTGAGTGAGTGAGTGAGTAGCTGAGTGGGTAGGTGAGTAGGTGAGTGAGTGAGTGGGTAGGTAGGTGAGTAGGTGAGTGAGTGGGTGAGTAGGTGAGTGAGTAGGTGAGTAGGTGAGTAGGTGAGTAGGTAGGTGAGTGGGTAGGTGAGTGGGTAGGTGAGTGGGTAGGTGAGTGGGTAGGTGAGTGGGTAGGTGAGTGAGTGGGTAGGTGAGTGGGTAGGTGAGTGGGTAGGTGAGTGGGTAGGTGAGTGAGTGAGTAGGTGAGTGGGTAGGTGAGTGGGTGAGTAGGTAGGTGAGTGAGTAGATGAGTGGGTAGGTGAGTAGGTAGCTGAGTGGGTAGGTGAGTAGGTAGGTGAGTGAGTAGCTGAGTGGGTAGGTGAGTGGGTAGGTGAGTGGGTAGGTGAGTGGGTAGCTGAGTGGGTAGGTGAGTAGGTAGGTGAGTAGGTGAGTGAGTAGCTGAGTGAGTAGATGAGTGAGTAGGTGAGTAGGTAGGTGAGTGGGTAGGTGAGTGAGTGGGTAGGTGAGTGGGTAGGTGAGTGGGTAGGTGAGTGGGTAGGTGAGTGAGTGGGTAGGTGAGTGGGTAGGTGAGTGGGTAGGTGAGTAGGTAGGTGAGTGAGTAGATGAGTGGGTAGGTGAGTAGGTAGCTGAGTGGGTAGGTGAGTGGGTAGGTGAGTGAGTAGGTAGGTGAGTGAGTAGCTGAGTGGGTAGGTGAGTGGGTAGATGAGTGGGTAGGTAGCTGAGTAGGTAGGTGAGTGGGTAGCTGAGTGAGTAGGTAGGTAGGTGAGTGAGTAGGGTAGGTAGGTGAGTAGGTAGGTGAGTAGCTGAGTAGGTGAGTGAGTGGGTAGGTGAGTGGGTAGGTGAGTGGGTAGGTGAGTGGGTAGGTGAGTGGGTACCTTGCTGTGAGAGTCGATGCGTGCGTTGACGAGGCCGTCGAGGATCAGCGTCATCACCTCATCCTCCAGACTCGCCACGCTCGTGTTGAAGGCGGACGCCATGCAGGACATCTCGGCCGACAGGTAGGGAGAGAAATACTGCGGAGAGCGGGAGGGTAGGTAGGTGAGTGGGTGGGTGGGTGGGTGGGTGGGTGGGTGGGTGGGTGGGTGGGTGGGTGAGTGGGTGGGTGAGTGGGTGAGTGGGTGGGTGGGTGGGTGGGTGGGTGGGTGGGTGGGTGGGTGGGTGAGTGGGTGGGTGAGTGGGTGAGTGGGTGGGTGGGTGGGTGAGTGGGTGAGTGGGTGGGTGGGTGGGTGGGTGAGTGGGTGGGTGGGTGAGTGGGTGAGTGAGTGGGTGGGTGGGTGGGTGAGTGGTGGTGGGTGGGTGAGTGGGTGGGTGGGTGGGTGGGTGAGTGGGTGGGTGGGTGAGTGGGTGAGTGAGTGGGTGGGTGGGTGGGTGAGTGGGTGGGTGGGTGAGTGGGTGGGTGGGTGGGTGGGTGGGTGAGTGGGTGGGTGGGTGGGTGGGTGGGTGAGTGGGTGGGTGGGTGGGTGAGTGGGTGAGTGAGTGGGTGGGTGGGTGGGTGAGTGAGTGGGTGAGTGGGTGGGTGGGTGAGTGGGTGGGTGAGTGGGTGGGTGGGTGAGTGGGTGAGTGAGTGAGTGGGTGGGTGGGTGAGTGGGTGGGTGGGTGAGTGGGTGGGTGGGTGGGTGGGTGGGTGAGTGGGTGGGTGGGTGGGTGGGTGGGTGAGTGGGTGGGTGGGTGGGTGAGTGGGTGAGTGAGTGGGTGGGTGGGTGGGTGAGTGAGTGGGTGAGTGGGTGGGTGGGTGAGTGGGTGGGTGAGTGGGTGGGTGGGTGAGTGGGTGAGTGAGTGAGTGGGTGAGTGGGTGAGTGAGTGGGTGAGTGAATGAGTGAGTCACCTGGATGAGTGAGTGAGTGGGTGAGTGGGTGGGTGGGTGAGTGGGTGGGTGGGTGGGTGAGTGGGTGGGTGGGTGAGTGGGTGGGTGGGTGAGTGGGTAGGTGGGTGAGTGGGTGGGTGAGTGGGTGGGTGGGTGGGTGAGTGGGTGGGTGGGTGGGTGAGTGGGTGGGTGGGTGGGTGAGTGAATGAGTGAGTCACCTGGATGAGTGAGTGAGTGGGTGAGTGGGTGGGTGGGTGAGTGGGTGGGTGGGTGGGTGAGTGGGTGGGTGGGTGAGTGGGTGGGTGGGTGAGTGGGTAGGTGGGTGAGTGGGTGGGTGAGTGGGTGGGTGGGTGAGTGGGTGGGTGGGTGGGTGAGTGGGTGGGTGGGTGAGTGGGTAGGTGGGTGAGTGGGTGGGTGAGTGGGTGGGTGGGTGGGTGGGTGAGTGGGTGGGTGGGTGGGTGGGTGGGTGGGTGAGTGGGTGGGTGGGTGGGTGAGTGGGTGGGTGGGTGGGTGGGTGGGTGGGTGAGTGGGTGGGTGGGTGGGTGGGTGGGTGAGTGGGTGGGTGAGTGGGTGGGTGGGTGGGTGAGTGGGTGGGTGGGTGGGTGGGTGGGTGAGTGGGTGGGTGGGTGGGTGGGTGAGTGGGTGGGTGGGTGAGTGAGTGGGTGGGTGAGTGGGTAGGTGAGTGGGTGGGTGGGTGAGTGAGTGGGTGGGTGGGTGAGTGAGTGGGTGGGTGGGTGGGTGAGTGAGTGGGTGGGTGGGTGGGTGGGTGGGTGAGTGGGTGGGTGGGTGGGTGGGTGAGTGGGTGGGTGGGTGGGTAGGTGAGTGGGTGGGTGAGTCACCTGGATGAGTGCCCTGTTGCGTATCTGTGAGTAGAGCGTCTTGACGTGCGGAGCCAAGTAGAGGTCAAGCATCAGGTTGTCCTGCAGACACCATCACCATCACTCACCATCACTCACCATCACTCACCATCACACTCACCATCATGCTCACCACGCTCACCACTACACTCATCATCACACTCACCATCACTACACTCACCATCACCACGCTCACCACTACACTCATCATGAAGCTCACCATCACACTCACCACCACACTCACCATCACTACACTCACCATCACACTCACCATCACCACACTCACCACACTCACCACATTCACCACCACACTCACCATGAAGCTCACCACTATACTCACCACGCTCACCATCACACTCACCACCACACTCACCACTATACTCACCACACTCACCACACTCACCACCACACTCACCACGCTCACCACCACACTCACCACACTCACCACGCTCATCACTACACTCACCACCACTACACTCACCACCACTACACTCACCACCACTACACTCACCACCACCACACTCACCATCACCACGCTCACCACGCTCACCACACTCACCACTACGCTCCCCACACTCTGTCTCTCTGTGTCTCTCTCTGTGTCTCTGTGTCTGTCTCTGTCTCTGTGTCTGTCTCTGTGTGTCTCTGTGTCTGTCTCTGTGTCTGTCTCTGTGTCTGTGTGTGTGTCTGTGTCTGTCTGAGTGTGTGTCTGTGTGCCTCTCTGTGTCTCTGTGTGTCTCTGTGTGTGTCTCTATGTGTGTCTCTGTGTGTCTCTGTGTGTCTCTGTGTGTGTCTCTGTCTCTGTGTGTGTCTCTGTGTGTGTCTCTGTCTCTGTGTGTGTCTCTGTGTGTGTCTGTGCGTGTCTCTGTTTGTCTCTCTCTGTGTGTCTCTGTGTGTCTCTGTGTGTCTCTGTGTGTCTCTGTGTCTCTCTGTGTCTCTGTGTCTCTGTGGATCTCTGTGTCTGTGTGTGTGTCTCTGTGTGTCTCTGTGTGTGTCTCTGTGTCTCTGTGTGTCTCTGTGTCTCTGTGTGTCTCTGTGTCTCTGTGTGTCTCTGTGTCTCTGTGTGTCTCTGTCTCTCTGTGTGTCTCTGTGTGTATCTCTGTGTGTGTCTCTGTGTCTGTGTGTGTCTCTGTGTCTCTCTGTGTCTCTGTGTGTCTCTGTGTGTGTGTCTCTGTACCCTCATGTCATCCAGCATATTGAGCGAGCTGGCGTACTTGTGTCACTGTGTGTGTCTCTGTGTGTCTCTGTGTGTGTCTGTGTGTGTGTCTGTGTCTCTGTGTGTGTCTCTGTGTCTCTGTCTCTCTGTGTCTCTGTGTGTCTCTCTGTGTGTGTCTCTGTGTCTCTGTGTGTGTGTCTGTGTGTGTCTCTGTACCCTCATGTTATCCAGCATCTTGAGCGAGCTGGCGTACTTGTGTGTGTCTCTGTGTGTGTCTCTGTGTGTCTCTGTGTGTGTCTCTGTGTGTGTCTCTGTGTGTGTCTCTGTCTCTCTGTGTGTGTCTCTGTGTCTCTGTACCCTCATGTCATCCAGCATCTTGAGCGAGCTGGCGTACTTGTGTGTGTCTCTGTGTGTGTCTCTGTGTGTGTCTCTGTGTCTCTGTGTGTCTGTCTGTGTGTCTCTGTGTGTGTCTCTGTGTGTGTGTGTGTCTGTGTGTCTGTGTGTGTGTCTCTGTGTGTCTCTGTGTGTCTGTGTGTCTGTGTGTCTCTGTCTCTCTGTGTCTCTGTGTGTCTCTCTGTGTGTGTCTCTGTGTGTCTGTGTGTCTGTGTGTCTCTGTCTCTCTGTGTCTCTGTGTGTCTCTCTGTGTGTGTGTCTGTGTGTGTGTCTCTCTCTGTGTCTCTGTGTGTCTCTCTGTGTGTGTCTCTGTGTGTCTGTGTGTCTGTGTGTCTCTGTGTCTCTGTGTGTGTCTCTGTGTCTCTGTGTGTCTCTGTGTGTCTCTGTCTCTCTGTGTCTCTGTGTGTCTCTGTGTGTGTGTGTCTGTGTGTGTCTCTGTGTGTGTCTCTGTGTGTGTCTCTGTCTCTCTGTGTGTCTGTGTGTGTCTGTGTGTCTGTGTGTCTCTGTACCCTCATGCCATCCAGCATCTTGAGCGAGCTGGCGTACTTGTGTGTGTCTCTGTGTGTGTCTGTGTGTGTCTGTGTGTGTCTGTGTGTCTGTGTGTGTGTCTGTGTGTCTCTGTACCCTCATGCCATCCAGCATCTTGAGCGAGCTGGCGTACTTGTGTGTGTCTCTGTGTGTGTCTCTGTGTGTGTGTCTCTGTGTGTGTCTCTGTGTCTCTGTGTGTCTGTGTGTGTGTCTGTGTGTGTCTCTGTGTCTCTGTGTCTCTGTGTGTGTCTCTGTGTGTGTCTCTGTGTGTGTCTCTGTGTGTGTCTCTGTGTGTGTCTCTGTGTGTGTGTCTCTGTCTCTCTGTGTGTGTCTCTGTGTGTGTCTCTGTGTGTCTGTGTGTGTCTCTGTGTGTCTCTGTGTGTGTCTCTCTGTGTGTGTATCTGTCTCTCTGTGTGTGTCTGTGTGTCTGTGTGTCTCTGTGTGTGTCTCTGTGTGTGTGTGTGTCTCTGTGTCTCTGTGTGTCTGTGTGTGTGTCTGTGTGTGTGTCTCTGTGTGTCTGTGTGTGTGTCTGTGTGTGTGTCTCTGTGTGTGTGTCTGTGTGTCTCTGTACCCTCATGTCATCCAGCATCTTGAGCGAGCTGGCGTACTTGTGTGTCTCTCTGTGTGTGTGTCTGTGTGTCTCTCTGTGTGTGTCTCTGTGTCTCTGTGTGTCTGTGTGTCTCTGTGTGTGTCTCTGTACCCTCATGTCATCCAGCATCTTGAGCGAGCTGGCGTACTTGTGTGTGTCTCTGTGTGTGTCTCTGTGTCTCTGTGTGTGTGTGTGTCTGTGTGTCTCTCTGTGTGTGTCTGTGTGTCTCTCTGTGTGTGTCTCTGTGTCTGTGTGTGTGTGTGTGTGTCTGTGTGTCTCTCTGTGTGTGTGTCTGTGTGTGTCTCGGTGTGTCTGTGTGTCTCTGTGTGTGTCTCTGTACCCTCATGTCATCCAGCATCTTGAGCGAGCTGGCGTACTTGTGTGTGTCTCTGTGTGTCTGTGTGTCTCTGTGTGTGTCTCTCTGTGTGTGTCTCTGTGTGTGTCTCTGTCTCTCTGTGTGTCTGTGTGTGTCTGTGTACCCTCATGCCATCCAGCATCTTGAGCGAGCTGGCGTACTTGTGTGTGTCTCTGTGTGTGTCTCTGTGTGTGTCTCTGTGTGTGTCTGTGTGTGTCTCTGTGTGTCTGTGTGTGTCTGTGTGTGTGTCTCTGTGTGTGTGTGTCTCTGTGTGTGTGTCTCTGTGTGTGTCTCTGTGTGTGTCTCTGTGTGTGTCTCTGTGTGTGTGTCTCTGTCTCTCTGTGTGTGTCTCTGTGTGTGTCTCTGTGTGTCTGTGTGTGTCTCTGTGTGTCTCTGTGTGTGTCTCTCTGTGTGTGTCTCTGTCTCTCTGTGTGTGTCTGTGTGTCTGTGTGTCTCTGTGTGTGTCTCTGTGTGTGTGTGTGTCTCTGTGTCTCTGTGTGTCTGTGTGTGTGTCTGTGTGTGTGTCTCTGTGTGTCTGTGTGTGTGTCTGTGTGTGTGTCTCTGTGTGTGTGTCTGTGTGTCTCTGTACCCTCATGTCATCCAGCATCTTGAGCGAGCTGGCGTACTTGTGTGTCTCTCTGTGTGTGTGTCTGTGTGTCTCTCTGTGTGTGTCTCTGTGTCTCTGTGTGTCTGTGTGTCTCTGTGTGTGTCTCTGTACCCTCATGTCATCCAGCATCTTGAGCGAGCTGGCGTACTTGTGTGTGTCTCTGTGTGTGTCTCTGTGTCTCTGTGTGTGTGTGTGTCTGTGTGTCTCTCTGTGTGTGTGTCTGTGTGTCTCTCTGTGTGTGTCTCTGTGTCTGTGTGTGTGTGTGTGTGTCTGTGTGTCTCTCTGTGTGTGTGTCTGTGTGTGTCTCGGTGTGTCTGTGTGTCTCTGTGTGTGTCTCTGTACCCTCATGTCATCCAGCATCTTGAGCGAGCTGGCGTACTTGTGTGTGTCTCTGTGTGTCTGTGTGTCTCTGTGTGTGTCTCTCTGTGTGTGTCTCTGTGTGTGTCTCTGTCTCTCTGTGTGTCTGTGTGTGTCTGTGTACCCTCATGCCATCCAGCATCTTGAGCGAGCTGGCGTACTTGTGTGTGTCTCTGTGTGTGTCTCTGTGTGTGTCTCTGTGTGTGTCTGTGTGTGTCTCTGTGTGTCTGTGTGTGTCTGTGTGTGTCTCTGTGTGTCTGTGTGTGTCTCTGTGTGTGTCTCTGTGTGTCTCTGTGTGTCTGTGTGTCTGTGTGTCTGTGTGTCTGTGTGTGTGTCTCTGTGTCTCTGTGTGTCTGTGTGTGTGTCTCTGTGTCTCTGTGTGTCTGTGTGTGTGTCTCTGTGTCTGTGTGTCTGTCTGTGTGTGTCTGTGTACCCTCATGTCATCCAGCATCTTGAGCGAGCTGGCGTACTTGTGTGTCTCTCTGTGTGTGTCTCTGTGTGTCTGTGTGTGTGTCTGTGTGTGTCTGTGTGTGTCTGTGTGTGTGTGTGTCTCTGTGTGTCTGTGTGTGTGTCTGTGTGTGTCTGTGTGTCTGTCTGTGTGTGTCTGTGTACCCTCATGTCATCCAGCATCTTGAGCGAGCTGGCGTACTTGTGTGTCTCTCTGTGTGTGTGTCTGTGTGTGTCTCTGTGTGTGTCTCTGTGTCTCTGTGTGTGTCTGTGTACCCTCATGTCATCCAGCATCTTGAGCGAGCTGGCGTACTTGTGTGTCTCTCTGTGTGTGTCTCTGCGTGTCTCTGTGTGTCTCTGTGTGTGTCTCTGTCTGTGTGTGTCTCTGTGTCTCTGTGTGTCTGTCTGTGTGTCTCTGTACCCTCATGTCATCCAGCATCTTGAGCGAGCTGGCGTACTTGTGTGTGTCTCTGTGTGTGTCTCTGTGTGTCTCTGTGTCTCTGTGTCTCTGTGTGTCTCTGTGTGTGTCTCTCTGTGTGTGTGTCTGTGTGTCTGTCTGTGTGTCTGTGTACCCTCATGTCATCCAGCATCTTGAGCGAGCTGGCGTACTTGTGTGTCTCTCTGTGTGTGTGTCTGTGTGTCTGTCTGTGTGTCTGTGTACCCTCATGTCATCCAGCATCTTGAGCGAGCTGGCGTACTTGTGTGTCTCTCTGTGTGTGTCTGTGTGTCTGTGTGTGTGTCTGTGTGTGTCTGTGTGTCTGTCTGTGTGTCTGTGTACCCTCATGTCATCCAGCATCTTGAGCGAGCTGGCGTACTTGTGTCTCTGTGTGTCTCTCTGTGTGTGTCTGTGTGTCTGTGTGTCTGTCTGTGTGTGTCTGTGTACCCTCATGTCATCCAGCATCTTGAGCGAGCTGGCGTACTTGTGTGTGTCTCTGTGTGTGTCTCTCTGTGTGTGTGTCTGTGTGTCTGTGTGTGTGTCTGTGTGTCTCTGTACCCTCATGTCATCCAGCATCTTGAGCGAGCTGGCGTACTTGTGTGTGTCTCTGTGTGTGTCTGTGTGTCTGTCTGTGTGTGTCTCTGTACCCTCATGTCATCCAGCATCTTGAGCGAGCTGGCGTACTTGTGTGTGTGTCTGTGTGTGTCTGTGTGTCTGTCTGTGTGTGTCTGTGTACCCTCATGTCATCCAGCATCTTGAGCGAGCTGGCGTACTTGTGTGTGTCTCTGTGTGTGTGTCTGTGTGTCTGTCTGTGTGTGTCTGTGTACCCTCATGTCATCCAGCATCTTGAGCGAGCTGGCGTACTTGTGTGTGTCTCTGTGTGTGTGTCTGTGTGTCTGTCTGTGTGTGTCTGTGTACCCTCATGTCATCCAGCATCTTGAGCGAGCTGGCGTACTTGTGTGTGTCTCTGTGTGTGTGTCTGTGTGTCTGTCTGTGTGTGTCTGTGTACCCTCATGTCATCCAGCATCTTGAGCGAGCTGGCGTACTTGTGTGTGTCTCTGTGTGTGTGTCTGTGTGTCTGTCTGTGTGTGTCTGTGTACCCTCATGTCATCCAGCATCTTGAGCGAGCTGGCGTACTTGTGTGTGTCTCTGTGTGTGTCTCTGTGTCTCTGTGTGTCTCTCTGTGTGTGTCTGTGTGTCTGTGTGTCTGTCTGTGTGTGTCTGTGTACCCTCATGTCATCCAGCATCTTGAGCGAGCTGGCGTACTTGTGTGTGTCTCTGTGTGTGTCTCTGTGTGTGTCTCTGTGTGTGTCTCTGCGTCTCTGTGTGTCTCTGTGTCTCTGTGTGTCTCTCTGTGTGTGTCTGTGTGTCTGTGTGTCTGTCTGTGTGTGTCTGTGTACCCTCATGTCATCCAGCATCTTGAGCGAGCTGGCGTACTTGTGTGTGTCTCTGTGTGTGTCTCTGTGTCTCTGTGTGTCTCTCTGTGTGTGTCTGTGTGTCTGTGTGTCTGTCTGTGTGTGTCTGTGTACCCTCATGTCATCCAGCATCTTGAGCGAGCTGGCGTACTTGTGTGTGTCTCTGTGTGTGTCTCTGTGTGTGTCTCTGTGTGTGTCTCTGCGTCTCTGTGTGTCTCTGTGTCTCTGTGTGTCTCTCTGTGTGTGTCTGTGTGTCTGTGTGTCTGTCTGTGTGTGTCTGTGTACCCTCATGTCATCCAGCATCTTGAGCGAGCTGGCGTACTTGGACTCGTAGAACTTGAAGATGACGTCCCGGACCTGCGGCTCCAGCTCCAGGAAGAGCTTAAACGAACTGGCGGAGAGAGACACACACAGAGACAGAGAGACACAGAGAGACACAGAGAGAGACACAGAGAGAGACAGACACAGAGAGAGACAGAGAGAGACAGAGAGAGACACAGAGAGAGAGACAGAGAGAGACAGAGAGAGACACCATGAGAGAGACAGAGAGAGACAGAGAGAGACACCATGAGAGAGACAGAGAGAGAGACACAGAGAGAGAGACACAGAGAGAGACAGAGAGAGACAGAGAGAGACACAGAGAGAGAGACACACACAGAGACAGAGAGACACAGAGAGAGACACAGAGAGAGACAGAGAGAGACAGAGAGAGACACAGAGAGAGACAGAGAGAGACAGAGAGAGACACAGAGAGAGAGACACACACAGAGACAGAGAGACACAGAGAGACACAGAGAGAGACACAGAGAGAGACACAGAGAGAGACACAGAGAGAGACAGAGAGAGACACCATGAGAGAGACAGAGAGAGACACCGTGAGAGAGACAGAGAGAGAGAGACAGAGAGAGAGAGACACAGAGAGAGACACAGAGAGAGACACAGAGAGAGACACCATGAGAGAGACAGAGAGAGACACCATGAGAGAGACAGAGAGAGACACCGTGAGAGAGACAGAGAGAGAGACACAGAGAGAGAGACACAGAGAGAGACACAGAGAGACACACAGAGAGAGACAGAGAGAGACACCATGAGAGAGACAGAGAGAGACACCGTGAGAGAGACACAGAGAGAGAGACACAGAGAGAGACAGAGAGAGAGACAGAGAGAGACACCATGAGAGAGACAGAGAGAGACACCGTGAGAGAGACACAGAGAGAGAGACACAGAGAGAGACAGAGAGAGACAGAGAGAGACACCGTGAGAGAGACAGAGAGAGAGAGACACAGAGAAAGACACAGAGAGAGAGACACAGAGAGAGACAGAGAGAGACAGAGAGAGACACCGTGAGAGACACAGACAGAGACACAGAGAGAGAGACACAGAGAGAGACAGAGAGAGAGACACAGAGAGAGACACAGAGAGAGACACAGAGAGAGACAGAGAGAGAGACACAGAGAGAGACACAGATACAGAGAGACAGAGACACAGAGAGAGACACAGAGAGAGAGACACACAGAGAGACAGAGAGAGAGAGACACACAGAGAGACAGAGAGAGACACAGAGACACACACTCTCTCCCCGTGTCTCTCCCCGTGTCTCTCCCCGTGTCTCTCCCCGTGTCTCTCTCTGTGTCTCTCTCCCCCGTGTCCCTCTCTGTCTCTCTCTCCGTGTGTGTGTCTGTGTGTGTCTGTGTGTGTGTCTGTGTGTGTGTCTCTGTGTGTGTCTGTCTGTGTGTGTGCGTGTGTGTCTGTGTGTGTCTGTCTGTGTGTGTGTGTGTGTCTGTCTGTGTGTGTGTGTCTGTGTGTGTGTGTGTCTGTGCGTGTGTGTGTGTCTGTGTGTGTCTGTGCGTGTGCGTGTGTCTGTGTATGTGTGTCACTGTGTGTGTGTGTGTGTGTCTGTGTGTGTCTGTGTATGTGTGTGTGTGTCTGTGTGTGTGTGTGTCTGTGTGTGTGTGTCTGTGTGTGTGTGTCTGTGTGTGTGTGTGTGTGTCACTGTGTGTGTGTGTCTGTGTGTGTGTGTCACTGTGTGTGTGTGTGTCTGTGTGTCTGTGTGTGTCACTGTGTGTGTCTGTGTGTGTGTGTCACTGTGTGTGTGTGTGTGTCACTGTGTGTGTCACTGTGTGTGTGTGTCACTGTGTGTGTGTGTGTGTCATTGTGTGTGTGTCACCTGCTGGAGATGATGTTCTTCTGAAGCTCCAAGCGGTCGAATGTTGCGAGGGCGCAGAGACCCCCATAGACAGCCACGTTGCTGGGGGACAGCAGCTGGGACACACACAGACACACACACACTTAGACAGACACACACAGACACACACACACAGACACACAGACACAGACACACACAGACACACACAGGTACACACACTCACACACACTACCACACACACACACACACTACCACACACACACACACTACCACACACACACACACTACCACACACACACACACACTACCACACACACAGGTACACACACTCACACACACTACCACACACACTACCACACACTACCACAGACTCCCACACACTACCACACACACACTACCACACTACCACAGACTCACACACACACTACCACACACACTACCACACACACACACACACTACCACACACACTACCACACACACTACCACACACACACTACCACACACACACAGGTACCCACACTACCACACCACCACAGACTCACACACACACTACCACACACACTACCACACACACACACCCTACCACACACACACACACTACCACACCACCACAGACTCACACACACACTACCACACACACTACCACACACACACACACACTACCACACACACACACACTACTACACCACCACAGACTCACACACACACTACCACACACACACACACACTACCACACACACACAGGTACACACACTCACACACACTACCACACACACACTACCACACACTCACAGACTCACACACACTCACACACTACCACAGACTCACACACACACTACCACACACACTACCACACACACACACACTACCACACACACACACAGGTACACACACTCACACACACTACCACACACACTACCACACACTCACAGACTCACACACACTACCACACACACTACCACACACTCACAGACTCACACACACACTACCACACACACTACCACACACACTACCACACTACCACAGACTCACACACACACTACCACACACACTACCACACACACACACTACCACACACACACACACACTACCACACACACTACCACACACTCACAGACTCACACACACACTACCACACACACTACCACACACACTACCACACTACCACAGACTCACACACACACTACCACACACACTACCACACACACACACTACCACACACACACACACACTACCACACACACTACCACACACACACACACACTACCACACACACACAGGTACACACACTCACAGACTCACACACACTACCACACACACACACTACCACACACACACACTACCACACACACACACACACTACCACACACACACACTACCACACACACAGGTACACACACACACACACACTACCACACACACACTCACTACCACACACACACAGGTACCCACACTAACACACTACCACAGATTCACACACACACTACCACACACACTACCACACACACACACACACTACCACACACACACACACTACCACACACACACACACACTACCACACACACACACACTACCACACACACACTCACTACCACACACACACAGGTACCCACACTACCACACCACCACAGACTCACACACACACTACCACACACACTACCACACACACACACTACCACACACACACACACACTACCACACACACTACCACACACACACACACACTACCACACACACACTCACTACCACACACACACAGGTACCCACACTACCACACCACCACAGACTCACACACACACTACCACACACACTACCACACACACTACCACACACACACACACTACCACACACACTACCACACACACTACCACACACACTACCACACACACACACACTACCACACACACTACCACACACACTACCACACACACTACCACACACACACACACTACCACACACACACAGGTACACACACTACCACACACACACAGACTCACACACACACTACCACACACACTACCACACACACACAGGTACCCACACTACCACACTACCACAGACTCACACACACACTACCACACACACAGGTACACACACACAGGTACACACACTACCACACACACTACCACACACTCACAGACTCACACACACTACCACACACACACTACCACACTACCACAGACTCACACACACACTACCACACACACAGGTACACACACTCACACACACTACCACACACTCACAGACTCACACACACTACCACACACACACTACCACACTACCACAGATTCACACACACACTACCACACACACAGGTACACACACTCACACACACTACCACACACACACACACTACCACACACACACACACACACTACCACACACACACACACACACAGGTACACACACTACCACAGACTCACACACACTACCACACACACACACACACTACCACACACACACACAGGTACACACACTCACACACACTACCACACACTCACACACACTACCACACACACACACACACACTACCACACACACACACACACAGGTGCACAGACTCACACACACTACCAC
>NW_027621589.1:20000-43832 GCF_964198595.1 Lampetra fluviatilis | reverse complement strand
CACCCCACGCCGCTCACTCACTCTGTGGTGGTAGTTGTAGTAGTGGTGGTTGTGGTGGTGGTTGTAGTTGTGGTGGTAGTAGTGGTGGTGGTTTGTAGTGGTGGTGGTGTAGTTGTGGTGGTTGTAGTAGTGGTGGTTGTAGTTGTGGTGGTTGTAGTGGTGGTGGTTGTAGTGGTGGTGGTTGTGGTGGTGGTTAGTGGTGGTGGTTGTAGTGGTGGTGGTTGTAGTTGTGGTGGTTGTAGTAGTGGTGTTGTAGTGGTGGTGGTTGTAGTGGTGTGGTGGTTGTAGTGTGGTGGTTGTAGTGGTGGTGGTTGTAGTGGTTGTAGTTGTGTGGTTGTAGGTGGTGTAGGGGTGGTGGTTGTAGTTGTTTGTAGTGTGGTGGTGAGTTGTAGTAGTTGTTGTTGTTGTGGTGGTGGTTGTAGTTGTTGTGTGTGGGAGTGGGGGTGGGGTTGTAGGGGTGGTGGTTGTAGTAGTGGTGGTGGTTGTATAGTTGTGGGTGTTGTGGTGGTGGTGGTGGTTGGTAGTGGTGGTTGTGGTGGTTGTTCTAGTGGTTGTGGTGGTAGTTGTGGTTGTTGTAGTCGACCGACCCTGGGCTCAGCGGGGCTCCTCATCCTCCCCGTACTGCAGCGCTGAGTCCACCTGCGCGAGAATCGCGTCCACCGAGTCGTCCTCGCTGCGGTCCAGCGGCATGAAGCGCACCATGGCTGGAGTCGTCCACGCTGCTTCGCCCACAGGCAAAGAGGTACAGGCAAAGGTACCCCGTGTAGCCCCCTCCCTTCCCGTCGCACGCCGGTGATGTAGGGGGCAAGTGGTTTTGGAGCGAGCGACTCACTCACTCACTTCATACAATCACTCACTCACGTCATACACTCACTCATACACTCACTCATACTCTCACTCACTCATACACTCACTCATACTCTCACGTCACTCGATACACTCACTCATCACACTCACTCACTCATACACTCACTCACTCATACACTCACTCATACACTCACTCACTCATACACTCCTCATACACTCACTCACTCATACACTCACTCACTCATACACTCACTCATACACTCACTCATACACTCACTCACTCACTCAGTCACTCACTCACTCACTCATACACTCACTCACTCATACTCAGCTCATACAGCTCACTCATACACTCACTCATACACTCACTCACTTCATACACTCACTCACTCATACACTCACTCATACAACTCACTCACTCATACACTCACTCATACACTCACTCATACACTCACTCACTCATACACTCACTCATACACTCACTCATACACTCACTCACTCAGTCACTCACGCACTCATACACTCACTCATACACTCCTCACTCATACACTCACTCACTCATACACTCACTCATACACTCACTCACTCATACACTCACTCACTCATACACTCACTCACTCATACACTCACTCACTCATACACTCACGTCACTCATACACTCACTCATACACTCACTCATACACTCACTCACTCATACACTCACTCATACACTCACTCACTCATACACTCACTCATACACCACACATCACTCTCACTCACTCATACACTCACTCACTCATACACTCACTCATACACTCACTCACTCATACACTCACTCATACACTCACTCACTCATACACTCACCTCACTCATACACTCACTCATACACTCACTCATACACTCACTCACCTCACTCAGTCACTCACTACACTCACTCATACACTCACTCACTCATACACTCACTCACTCATACACTCACTCATACACTCACTCATTCATACACTCACTCACTCATACACCACTCACTCACGTCATACACTCACTCATACACTCACTCATTACGACTCACTCACTCATACACTCACTCATACACTCACTCATACACTCACTCACTCAGTCACTCACTTCACTCATACACTCACTCATACACTACGTCACTCATACACTCACTCACTCATACACTCACTCATACCTCACTCACTCATACACTCACTCACTCATACACTCACTCACATCATACACTCACTCACTCATACACTCACTCACTGTCATACACTCACTCATCATCATCACTCATCTCACTCATACACTCACTCACTCACTCAGTCACCACTCACTCACTTCATACACTCACTCACTCATACACTCACTCACTCATACACTCACTCACTCATACACTCACTCATACACTCAGTCACTCACTCACTCATACACTCACTCACTCATACACTCACTCATACACTCACTCACTCATACACTCACTCACTCATACACTCACTCATACACTTCACTCATACACACACTCACTCAGTCACTCACTCACTCATACACTCACTCATACACTCACGTCACTCATACCTCACTCACTCTTACACTCACTCTACACTCACTCACTCATACACTCACTCACTCATACACTCACTCACTCATACACTCACTCACTCATACACTCACTCACTCATACACTCACTCACTCATACACTCACTCTACACTCACTCACTCACTCATCACTCACTCACCTCATCATACACTCACTCACTCATACACTCACTCACTCACTCATACACTCACTCATACACTCACTCATACACTCACTCACTCATACACTCACTCACTCATACACTCACTCATACACTCACTCACTCACTCAGTCACTCACTCACTCACTCAACACTCACTCACTCATACACTCACTCACTCACATCATACACTCACTCATACACTCACTCATACACTCACTCACTCACTCAGTCACTCACTCACTCACTCATACACTCACTCACTCATACACTCACTCACTTCATTACACTCACTCATACACTCACTTCACTCACTCAGTCACTCACGTCACTCACTCATACACTCACTCACTCTTACACTCACTCACTCACTCATACACTCACTCATACACTCACTCATACACTCACTCACTCACTCAGTCACTCACTCACTCACGTCATACACTCACTCACTCATACACTCCTCACTCACTCATACACTCACTCATACACTCACTCATACACTCACTCACTCATACACGTCACTCACTCATACACTCACTCATACACTCACTCACTCACTCAGTCACTCACTCACTCACTCATACACTCACTCACTCATACACTCACTCACTCACTCATACACTCACTCATACACTCACTCATACACTCACTCACTTCATACACTCACTCACTCATACACTCACTCATACACTCACTCACTCATACACTCACTCATCACTCACTCATAACCTCCACTCATCACTCACTCATACACTCACTCATACACTCACTCACATCAGTCACTCACTCACTCATACACTCACTCATACACTCACTCACTCATACACTCACTCACTCATACACTCACTCATACACTCACTCACTCATACACTCACTCACTCATACACTCACTCACTCATACACTCACTCACTCATACACTCACTCACTCATACACTCACTCACTCATACACTCACTCATACACTCACTCATACACTCATCACTCACTCAGTCACTCACTCACTCACTCATACACTCACTCACTCATACACTCACTCACGTCACTCATACACTCACTCACTCATACACTCACTCATACACTCAGTCACTCACTCACTCATACACTCACTCACTCATACACTCACTCATACACTCACTCACTCATACACTCACTCACTCATCACTCACTCATACACTCACTCATACACTCACTCACTCAGTCACTCACTCACTCATACACTCACTCATACACTCACTCACTCATACACTCACTCACTTCATACACTCACTCATACACTCACTCACTCATACACTCACTCACTCATACACTCACTCACTCATACACTCACTCACTCATACACTCACTCACTCATACACTCACTCACTCATACACTCACTCATACACTCACTCACTCACTCAGTCACTCACTTCACTCACTTCATACACTCACTCACTCATACACTCACTCACTCACTCACTCACTCACTCATACACTCACTCATACACTCACTCACTCATACACTCACTCACTCATACACTCACTCATACACTCACTCACTCATACACTCACTCATACACTCACTCATACACTCACTCACTCATACACTCACTCATACACTCACTCATACACTCACTCACTCAGTCACTCACTCTCTCATACACTCACTCATACACTCACTCACTCATACACTCACTCACTCATAACACTCACTTCATACACTCACTCACTCATACACTCACTCACTCATACACTCACTCACTCATACACTCACTCACTCATACACTCCTCCTCATACACTCACTCACTCATACACTATCTCTCATACACTCACTCATACAACTCACTCACTCACTCAGTCACTCACTCACTCACTCATACACTCACTCACTCATAACACTCACTCACTCACCTCATACACTCACTCACTCATACACTCACCATACACTCAGTCACTCACTCACTTCATACACTCACTCACTCATACACTCACTCATACACTCACTCACTCATACACACTCACTCACTTCATGACACTCACTCATACACTCACTCATACACTCACTCACTCAGTCACTCACTCACTCATACACTCACTCATACACTCACTCACTCATACACTCACTCACTCACTCATACACTCACTCACTCATACACTCACTCATACACTCACCACTCATACACTCACTCACTCATACACCACTCACTCATACACTCACTCACTCATACACTCACTCACTCAGTACACTCACTCACTCATACACTCACTCATACACTCACTCACTCATACACTCACTCACTCAGTCACTCACTCACTCATACACTCACTCACTCATACACTCACTCACTCATACACTCACTCATACACTCACTCACTCATACACTCACTCACTCACTCATACACTCACTCACTCATACACTCACTCACTCATACACTCACTCATACACTCACTCACTCATACACTCACCTCACTCATACACTCACTCACTCATACACTCACTCACTCACTCATACACTCACTCACTCATACACTCACTCACTCACTCATACACTCACTCACTCACTCACACACTCACTCATACACTCACTCAGTCACTCACTCACATTAGTCACTCACTCACACACTCATACACTCACTCATACACTGACTCACTCATACACTCACTCAGACACTCACTCATACACTCACTCACTCATACACTCACTCATACACTCACTCACTCATACACTCACTCACTCATACACTCACTCACTCATACACTCACTAATACACTCACTCACTCATACACTCACTCACACACTCACTCACTCATACACTCACTCACTCATACACTCACTCACTCATACACTCACTCACTCATATACTCACTCACTCATACACTCACTCACTCATACACTCACATCATACACTCACTCATACACTCACTCAATCAATACACTCACTCACTCATACACTCACTCACACACTCACTCACTCATACACTCACTCACTCATACACTCACTCACTCATACACTCACTCACTCATATACTCACTCACGTCATACACTCACTCATACACTCACTCACTCATACACTCACTCATACACTCACTCATACACTCACTCACTCACTCAGTCACTCACTCACTCACTCATACACTCACTCACTCATACACTCACTCACTCACTCATACACTCACTCATACACTCACTCATACACTCACTCACTCATACACTCACTCACTCATACACTCACTCATACACTCACTCACTCATACACTCACTCATACACTCACTCATACACTCACTCACTCATACACTCACTCATACACTCACTCATACACTCACTCACTCAGTACACTTCACTCACTCATACACTCACTCATACACTCACTCACTCATACACTCACTTCACTCATACACTCACTCATACACTCACTCACTCATACACTCACTCACTCATACACTCACTCACTCATACACTCACTCACTCATACACTCACTCACTCATACACTCACTCACTCATACACTCACTCATACACTCACTCATACACTCACTCACTCACTCAGTCACTCACTCACTCACTCATACACTCACTCACTCATACACTCACTCACTCACTCATACACTCACTCACTCATACACTCACTCATACACTCAGTCACTCACTCACTCATACACTCACTCACTCATACACTCACTCATACACTCACTCACTCATACACTCACTCACTCATACACTCACTCATACACTCACTCATACACTCACTCACTCAGTCACTCACTCACTCATACACTCACTCATACACTCACTCACTCATACACTCACTCACTCATACACTCACTCATACACTCACTCACTTCATACACGTCACTCACTCATACACTCACTCACTCATACACTCACTCCACTCATACACTCACTCACTCATACACTCACTCACTCATACACTCACTCATACACTCACCACTCATACACTCACTCACTCAGTCACTCACTCACTCATACCCACTCACTCATACACTCACTCACTCATACACTCACTCATACACTCACTCACTCATACACTCACTCACTCACATCATACACTCACTCACTCATACACTCACTCACTCATACACTCACTCATACACTCACTCACTCATACACTCACTCACTCATACACTCACTCACTCATACACTCACTCACTCACTCATACACTCACTCACTCATACACTCACTCACTCACTCATACACTCACTCACTCACTTCACACACTCACTCATACACTCACTCAGTCACTCACTCACTTAGTCACTCACTCACTACACTCATACCTCACTCATACACTGACTCACTCATACACTCACTCATACACTCACTCACTCATACACTCACTCACTCACTTCACACACTCACTCATTACACTCACTCAGTCACTCACTCACTTAGTCACTCACTCACACACTCATACACTCACTCATACACTCACTCACTCATACACTCACTCATACACTCACTCACTCATACACTCACTCACTCATACACTCACTCACTCATACACTTCACTAATACACTCACTCACTCATACACTCACTCACTCATATACTCACTCACTCATACACTCACTCACTCACACACTCACTCACTCATACACTCACTCACTCATACACCACTCACTCATACCTCACTCACTCATATACTCACTCACTCATACACTCACTCATACACTCACTCACTATACACTCACTCACTCATACACTCACTAATACACTCACTCACTCATACACTCACTCATACACTCACTCATACACTCACTCACTCATACACTCACTCACTATACACTCACTCACTCATACACTCACTAATACACTCACTCACATCACTCATACACTCACTTCACTCATACACTCACTCATACACTCACTCACGTCATATACTCACTCACTCATACACTCACTTCACTCATACACTCACTCACTCATACACTCACTCATAATACACTCACTCATACACTCACTAATACACTCACTACACTCACTACACTCACTCATACACTCACTCATCACTCACTCATACACTCACTCACATACACTCACTCATACACTCACTCATACACTCACTCATCACTCACTCACTCATACACTCACTCACTCATACACTCACTCATACACTCACTCACTCAATACACTCACTCATACACTCACTCACTCATACACTCACTCACTCATACACTCACTCTATACACTCACTCACATCACTCAGTCACTCACTCACTCAGTCACTCACTCACTCACTTCATACACTCACTCACTCATACACTCACTCACTCACTCATACACTCACTCATACACTCACTCATACACTCACTCACTCATACACTCACTCACTCATACACTCACTCATACACTCACTCACTCATACACTCACTCATACACTCTCTCATACACTCACTCACTCATACACTCACTCATACACTCACTCATACACTCACTCACTCAGTCACTCACTCACTCATCATACACTCACTCATACACTCACTCACTCATACACTCACTCACTCATACACTCACTCATACACTCACTCACTCATACACTCACTCACTCATACACTCACTCACTCATACACTCACTTCACTCATACTCACTCACTCATACACTCACTCATACACTCACTCATACACTCACTCACTCATACACTCACTCATACACTCACTCACTCATACACTCACTCATACACTCACTCATACACTCACTCACTCATACACTCACTCACTCATACACTCACTCATACACTCACTCACTCACTCATACACTCACTCATACACTCACTCACTCATACACTCACTCACTCATACACTCACTCATACACTCACTCATACACTCACTCACTACACTCAGTCACTCACTCACTCACTCATACACTCACTCACTCATACACTCACTCACTCACTCATACACTCACTCATACACTCACTCATACACTCACTCACTCATACACTCACTCACTCATACACTCACTCATACACTCACTCACTCATACACTCACTCATACACTCACTCATACACTCACTCACTCATACACTCACTCATACACTCACTCATACACTCACTCACTCAGTCACTCACTCACTCATACACTCACTCATACACTCACTCACTCATACACTCACTCACTCATACACTCACTCATACACTCACTCACTCATACACTCACTCACTCATACACTCACTCACTCATACACTCACTCACTCATACACTCACTCACTCATACACTCACTCACTCATACACTCACTCATACACTCACTCATACACTCACTCACTCACACAGTCACTCACTCACTCACTCATACACTCACTCACTCATACACTCACTCACTCACTCATACACTCACTCATACACTCAGTCACTCACTCACTCATACACTCACTCACTCATACACTCACTCATACACTCACTCACTCATACACTCACTCACTCATACACTCACTCATACACTCACTCATACACTCACTCACTCAGTCACTCACTCACTCATACACTCACTCATACACTCACTCACTCATACACTCACTCACTCATACACTCACTCATACACTCACTCACTCATACACTCACTCACTCATACACTCACTCACTCATACACTCACTCACTCATACACTCACTCACTCATACACTCACTCATACACTCACTCATCACTCACTCACTCATACACTCACTCACTCATACACTCACTCACTCATAACACTCACTCATACACTCACTCATACACTCACTCACTCACTCACATCACTCACTCACTCACACATACACTCACACACTCATACACTCACTCACTCACACTCACTCACTCATACACCACTCACTCACACACACTCACTCATACACTCACTCACTCATACACTCACTCAACACACACTCACTCATACACTCACTCATACACACACTCATACACTCACTCAACACTCACTCACACCACACACACCACTCATACACTCACTCATACACTCACTCACTCATACACTCACTCACTCAACCACTCACTCATACACTCACACACTCATCACACACCCACACTCACTCACATACACCACCACCATAACACTCACACACTCATACACTCACACACACACACACCACACACCACTCACACACCACCACTCACACCCCACCACACACCACACACCACCACTCACACACTCACCACACACACCACCACACATACACTCACACACTCATACACTCACTCACACACCACACACCACTCACACACAACACACACACTCACCACACCACTCACCCACACACCACTCACTCACACACCACTCACCACACCACACACACATACACACACTCAACACACACTCACACCACTCACACACTCATACACACACTCACTCATCACACACACCACCACACACTCACCACACCACTCACTCATACACCACTCAACACTCACTCACTCAAACACTCACCACCATACACTCACTCACACACCACTCACTCACCATACACTCACTCACTCATACACTCACTCACACACACACTCACCAACACACACTCACTCATACACTCACTCACACATCACCACACACTCAACACTCACCACTCAACACTCACCACTCATACACTCACTCACCAACACTCACTCACACAACACCCACACTCACACACACACACACTCACACACACACTCACTCACACACCACATCATACACTCACTCACACATACACTCACTCACTCATACACTCACTCACTCATACACTCACTCACTCACTCATACACTCACCACTCACTCACACACACACTCACTCACTCATACACTCACTCACTCACTCACACACTCACTCATACACTCACAGTCACTCACTCACTAGTCACTCACACACACACTCATACACTCACTCATACACTGACTCACTCATACACTCACTCATACACTCACTCAAACACTCACTCACTCATACACTCACTCATACACTCACTCACTCATACACACACACATACACTCACTCACTCAACACACACTACACTCACTCACTCATACACTCACTCACACACTCACACACTCACACTCACTCACCATACACTCACTCACTCATACACCACCACTCATACACTCACACACTCATACACTCACTCATACACTCACTCACTAATACACTCACTCACTCATACACTCACTAACACTCACTCACTATACACTCACTCACTCATACACTCACTCACTCATACACTCACTCACTCATACACTCACTCACTCATACCCACTCACTCATACACTCACTCAACACTCACTCACTCATATACTCACTCACTCATACACTCACTCATACACTCACTCACTAATACACTCACTCACTCATACACTCACTCACTCATACACTCACTCACTCATACACTCACTCACTAATACACTCACTCACTCATACACTCACTAATACACTCACTCACTCATACACTCACTCATACACTCACTCATACACTCACTCACTCATACACTCACTCACTAATACACTCACTCACTCATACACTCACTAATACACTCACTCACTCATATACTCACTCACTCATACACTCACTCACTCATATACTCACTCACTCATACACTCACTCATACACTCACTCACTCATATACTCACTCACTCATACACTCACTCACTCATACACTCACTCACTCATACACTCACTCATACACTCACTAATACACTCACTCATACACTCACTCACTCATACACTCACTCACTCATACACTCACTCACTCATATACTCACTCACTCATACACTCACTCGCTCAGTCAGTCACCCACTCACTCACTCATACACTCACTCATACACTCACTCACTCATACACTCACATATACACTCACTCACTCATACACTCACTCATACACTCACTCATACACTCACTCACTCACTCATACACTCACTCACTCATACACTCATACACTCACTCACTAACACACTCACTCATACACTCACTCACTCATACACTCACTCACTCACTCATACACTCACTCACTCACACACTCACTCACTCATAACACTCACTCACTCATACACTCACTCATACACTCACTCACTCACTCATACACTCACTCACTCATACACTCACTCACTCATACACTCACTCACTCATACACTCACTCATACACTCACTCACTCACTCATACACTCACTCACTCATACACTCACTCACTCATACACTCACTCACTCATACACTCACTCACTCATACACTCACTCACTCATACACTCACTCACTCACTCATACACTCACTCACTCACTCAGTCACTCACTCATACACTCACTCACTCATACACACACACACACGTGTACACACACACACGTACACACACACACGGTACACACACACACACGTACACACACACACGTGTACACACACACACACGTGTACACACACACGTGTACACACACACACACGTGTACACACACACACGTACACACACACACGTGTACACACACACACACGTGTACACACACACGTGTACACACACACACACGTGTACACACACACGTACACACACACACGTGTACACACACACACACGTGTACACACACACGTACACACACACACGTGTACACACACACACACGTGTACACACACGCGTACACACACACACACGTACACACACACACACACGTGTACACACACACACGTGTACACACACACACGTGTACACACACACACGTGTACACACACACACGTACACACACACACACACGTGTACACACACACACACACGTGTACACACACACACACACGTGTACACACACACACACACGTGTACACACACACACGTGTACACACACACACACGTGTACACACACACACACGTGTACACACACACACGTGTACACACACACACGTGTACACACACACACGTGTACACACACACACGTGTACACACACACGTGTACACACACACACGTGTACACACACACACGCGTACACACACACACACGTGTACACACACACACACGTGTACACACACACACACGTGTACACACACACACGTGTACACACACACACACGCGTACACACACACACACGTGTACACACACACACACGTGTACACACACACACACGTGTACACACACACACACGTGTACACACACACACACGTGTACACACACACACGTGTACACACACACACACGTGTACACACACACACGTGTACACACACACACACGTGTACACACA
This sequence comes from Lampetra fluviatilis, assembly GCF_964198595.1. Classification (NCBI taxonomy): domain Eukaryota; kingdom Metazoa; phylum Chordata; class Hyperoartia; order Petromyzontiformes; family Petromyzontidae; genus Lampetra; species Lampetra fluviatilis. The sequence goes on along the minus strand of NW_027621589.1, from coordinate 31,131 downwards.
CACACACACGTGTACACACACACACGTGTACACACACACACACGTGTACACACACACACACGTACACACACACACACGCGTACACACACACACACGTGTACACACACACACGTGTACACACACACACACGTGTACACACACACACGTGTACACACACACACACACGTGTACACACACACACGTGTACACACACACACACGTGTACACACACACACACGTACACACACACACACGCGTACACACACACACACGTGTACACACACACACACGTGTACACACACACACACGTGTACACACACACACGTGTACACACACACGTACACACACACACACGTACACACACACACGTGTACACACACACGTGTACACACACACGTGTACACACACACACGTGTACACACACACACACGTGTACACACACACGTACACACACACACACGCGTACACACACACACACGTGTACACACACACACGTGTACACACACACACACGTGTACACACACACACGTGTACACACACACACACACGTGTACACACACACACGTGTACACACACACACACGTGTACACACACACACACGTACACACACACACACGTACACACACACACACGTGTACACACACACACACGTGTACACACACACACGTGTACACACACACACACGTGTACACACACACACACGTGTACACACACACACACGCTCACCAGATCGCTGATGGATTTGCTGAGGCGTTTGAACTTCTCCGAGGCCCAGGCCCCAGATCCCTCGTCCAGATACTCACACAGATCCGGCTCCAGGAACCTACCCACACACACAGACACACACATACATACATACACACAGACACAGACACACACACACATACATACACATACACCCACCCACTCACCCACCCACCCACCCACTCACTCACCCACACAATCACTCACCTCCTCACCCACCCACCCACTCACCCACCCACTCACCCACTCACCCACCCACCCACCCACTCACGCACGCACCCACCCACCCACTCACTCACCCACACAATCACTCACCTCCTCACCCACCCACCCACCCACTCACCCACCCACTCACCCACTCACCCACCCACCCACACACCCACTCACTCACCCACCCACTCACCCACCCACTCACTCACCCACACACCCACCCACTCACCCACACACCCACCCACTCACCCACACACCCACCCACCCACCCACTCACCCACCCACTCACCCACCCACCCACCCACTCACCCACCCACCCACCCACTCACCCACAAACCCACCCACCCACCCACTCACCCACCCACTCACCCACCCACCCACCCACTCACCCACCCACCCACTCACCCACCAACCCACCCACCCACTCACCCACCCACCCACTCACCCACCCACCCACTCATTCACTCACCCACCCATTCACTCACCCACCCACCCACCCACTCACCCACCCACCCACTCACCCACCCACCCACCCACTCACCCACCCACCCACCCACCCACTCACCCACCCACCCACTCACCCACCCACCCACTCATTCACTCACCCACCCATTCACTCACCCACCCACCCACCCACTCACCCACCCACCCACCCACTCACCCACCCACCCACCCACTCACCCACCCACCCACCCACTCACCCACCCACCCACTCACCCACTCGCTCGCCCACCCACCCACTCACCCACCCACTCACCCACCCACCCACTCACCCACCCACCCACTCACCCACCCACTCACCCACCCACCCACTCATTCACTCACCCACCCATTCACTCACCCACCCACCCACCCACTCACCCACCCACCCACCCACTCACCCACCCACTCACCCACCCACCCGCCCACCCACTCGCTCGCCCACCCACCCACTCACCCACCCACTCACCCACCCACCCACTCACCCACCCGCTCACCCGCCCACCCGCCCACCCACTCGCTCGCCCACCCACCCACTCACCCACCCACTCACCCACCCACTCACCCACCCACCCACCCACTCACCCACCCACTCACCCACCCACCCACTCACCCACCCACTCACCCACCCACCCACCCACCCACTCACCCACCCACCCACCCACACACCTACTCACCCACCCACCCACTCACCCACCCACCCACTCACCCACCCACCCACCCACTCACCCACCCACCCACTCACCCACCCACTCACCCACCCACTCGCTCGCCCGCCCGCTCGCCCGCCCACCCACCCACTCACCCACCCACCCACCCACACACCTACTCACCCACCCACCCACTCACCCACCCACCCATCCACTCACTTGTGGATCTGCTTGCGAGCCCCTGGGCTGAGTAGGTCCATCTTGGAGAGGACATTTACTTGTGGGATCTCCAGGGAAACCATCGCACTCAGCGCTGTCAGCACCCCAGATACATACTGAGGATGGCATCATCACCACCATCATCACCACCATCATCACCACCATCATCATCATCACTACCATCATCATCATCACCACCAACATCATCACCATCACCACTACCATCATCACTACCAATATCACTACCATCATCACTACCATCATCACTACCATCATCATCACTACCATCATCATCACCACTACCATCATCACTACCAATATCACTACCATCACCATCATCACCATCACCACCATCATCATCACCATCATCATCATCATCACCACTACCATCATTACCATCACTACCACCATCACTACCACCATCACCACCGCCACCACCATCATCACCATCATCACCACCACCACAACCACCATCATCACCACCACCACCACCACAACCACCATCACCACCACAACCACCACCATCACCATCACCACAACCACCACCATCACTACCACCATCACCACCGCCGCCACCACCATCATCATCATCACCACCACCACCATCATCACGACTATCACCACCACCATCAACCACCATCACCACAACCACCACCATCACCATCATCACCTTGAAGGCCTCCATCATGAAGTGGGAGTCAAGCAGGAAGACTCCACACACGCGGACACCCAGATGCTGCAGCTGCCCAACCAGCTCCCTCATCACGGGCAGGTGGGTGTACAGCTCCACCTGGCCTGCAACCACGCGCAACCACGCGCAACCACGCGCAACCACTCGCAACCACGCGCAACCACGCGCAACCACTCGCAACCACGCGCAACCACGCGCAACCACGCGCAACCACTCGCAACCACGCGCAACCACGCGCAACCACTCGCAACCACGCGCAACCACGCGCAACCACGCGCAACCACTCGCAACCACGCGCAACCACGCGCAATCACGCGCAACCACTCGCAACCACTCGCAACCACTCGCAACCACTCGCAACCACGCGCAACCACGCGCAATCACGCGCAACCACTCGCAACCACGCGCAACCACGCGCAACCACGCGCAACCACACGCAACCACGCGCAACCTCCAGCAACCACACGCAACCTCCAGCTCCAACTGGCTTCCCTCTCTAGAGTCGTTCTCACCCCCCCCCCCTCCCTCTCTAGAGTCGTTCTCACCGGGGCAGTCTATGAGGAGGTAGTCGTCCTCACCGGGGCAGTCTATGAGGAGGTAGTCGTCCTCACCGGGGCAGTCTATGAGGAGGTAGTCGTCCTCACCGGGGCAGTCTATGAGGAGGTAGTCGTCCTCACCGGGGCAGTCTATGAGGAGGTAGTCGTCCTCACCGGGGCAGTCTATGAGGAGGTAGTCGTCCTCACCGGGGCAGTCTATGAGGAGGTAGTCGTCCTCACCGGGGCAGTCTATGAGGAGGTAGTCGTCCTCATCCTGTCCGAGGGCGAGCTCCAGCCAGGAGGGGTTGGCCACGAGATGCTCCATGCAGAAGATGAGTCCACCATTGGGGCCCAGGCCGAGAGAGTCGTCCTCAGTCACGTCGCCCACCTCGATCAAGTCCCTCACGTCTACACGGAGACACGGGGGGAGAGACGCGGTGAGACACGGGGAGACACGGGGAGACACGGGGAGAGACACAGGGAGAGACACGGGGAGACACGGAGAGACACGGGGAGACACAGGGAGAGACACAGGGAGAGAGACACGGGGAGACACGGGGAGACACGGAGAGACACAGGGAGAGACACAGGGAGACACAGGGAGAGACACGGGGAGACACGGGGAGACACGGGGAAACACGGAGAGAGACACAGGGAGAGAGACACGGGGAGACACGAGGAGAGACACAGGGAGAGAGACACGGGGAGACACGGGGAAACACGGAGAGAGACACAGGGAGAGAGACACGGGGAGACACGGGGAGACACGGGGAGAGACACGGGGAGAGACACGGGGGGAGACACGGGGAGACACAGGGAGAGACACAGGGAGAGACACGGGGAGAGACACGGGGAGACACACGGGGAGACACAGGGGGAGACACGGGGGGAGACACGGGGAGACACACGGGGAGAGACACGGGGAGAGACACGGGGAGACACACGGGGAGACACACGGGGAGACACGCGGGGGGAGACACGGGGGGAGACACGGGGAGAGACACGGGGAGAGACACGGGGAGAGACACGGGGAGAGACACGGGGGGACACGGAGAAAGATTTGTCATCCATTATGATGCTGCTGCTGCTGCTGACGCTGCTGATGATGATGCTGCTAATGCTGATGATGCTCATGCTGATGATGTTGCTGCTGATGATGCTGCTGATGATGCTGCTGATAATGCTGCTGCTGATAATGCTGCTGCTCATGCTGCTGATGATGTTGCTGCTGATGCTGCTGCCCTTGACGATGCTGAGCGAGGTGTCACACCCACACACCCAACCACCCACACACACACCCACACATCCACCCACCCACACACTCACACACACACCACACACCCACCCACCCACACACACACCCACACACCCACCCACTCACCCACCCACACACCCAACCACTCACCCACCCACACACTCACCCACCCACTCACCCACCCACACACTCACCCACTCACCCACCCACACAACAACAACAACAACCGCCATTCGCCACTAAGTGGCGGTGACGTCACCACGACGCTTGTGCCAGGCCATGTGCACCCTGAGGCTACCACGTGAAGTGTCGAACGCCCGCTGGCAGGAGGTCACGGGGCAGACCCAGCAGGTGCCACGGGTCGACTGACCGAGATGACCGAGATGACTGGCTGATGCACCACCTGTGCCCCCTACTGTACCAACTTGCTGTGCTTTAGCCACCCGGCGCTCCGCTCGTTGTTGTGAGCGTCGCTCCTCCGCCCTCCGTTGTTGTTGGAGGGCGACTGCCTCCAACTGCCCAGTAGCAGCGTCCTTCACGAGCCTCCTCCACTGAGGCCGATCTTGACACCGCTGGTACCAGTCATCGGCAAGTCCACTCAGCTCCACGTCCTCCTGTACCACATCACTCCATCTCTTCTCTAGCCCGTGCCGCGCCCGTTTAGCCCCCTCGATCCGGCCGAACAAAAGCTGTTTAGGCATGCGGTGGCTGGGCATGCGGGCTACATGGCCCAGCCAACGCAGCCTTGCCTGCCGGAGGAGCTCACTGATGGGACTTTGCCCAGATCTTTCAAGGACTTGTGAGCTCCTCACACCCACACACCCACACACCCACCCACACACCCACCCCCCCACTCACACACCAACCCACTCACCCACCCACACACTCACCCACTCACCCACACACCCACCCACCCACACACCCACCCCCACACTCACCCACTCACCCACCCACTCACTAACCCACACACCCACCCACACACCCACCCACACACTCACCCACCCACCCACCCACTCACTCACTCACCCACCCACCCACACACCCACCCACCCACACACCCACCCACACACCCACCCACCCACACACCCACCCACCCACACACCCACCCACCCACCCACACACCCACCCACCCCCACCCACCCACACACCACCCACACACTCACCCACCCACCCACACACCCACCAACACACCCACCCACCCACCCACACACCCACCCACCCACCCACTCACCCACTCACCCACCCACCCACACACCACCCACTCACCCACCCACATCACACACCCAACCACCCACACACCCACCCACACACTCACACACCCACCCACCCACTCACCCACCCACACACCACCCACTCACCCACCCACATCACACACCAAACCACCCACAGACCCACCCACACACTCACTCACACACCCACCCACTCACCCACCCACTCACCCACCCATCCACTCACCCACCCACCCACTCACCCACCCACTCACTCACCCACCCACCCACCCACTCACACACCCACCCACCCACTCACTCACCCACCCACTCACACACCCATCCACCCACCCCCCCACCCACCCCCCACCCACCCCCCCACCCCCCCACCCACTCACCCACTCACTCACCCACCCACCCACACCACCCACCCACCTATGGCAACAGGGTATGAGAAGTGCTCTGCTGCTGGGTCAAGGTTCACGACTGCCGCAGACCTCCGTAGGGCGCTGAGGTGCTCCAACATCATGGCACAGTAGGTGCTCTGTCAGAGGGCGCACACACAGGGTGATGGGGGTGGTGATGGGGGTGGTGATGGGGGTGTTGATGGGGGCGGTGATGGGGGTGGTGATGGGGGTGGTGATGGGGGTGGTGATGGCCCCAGCATCATGGCACAGTAGGTGCTCTGTCAGAGGGTGCACACACAGGGTGATGGGGGTGGTGATGGGGGTGGTGATGGGGGTGGTGATGGGGGTGGTGATGGGGGCGGTGATGGGGGCAATGATGGGGGCGGTGATGGGGGCGGTGATGTGGGCGGTGATGGGGGCGGTGATGGGGTTGGTGATGGGGTTGGTGATGGGGTTGGTGATGGGGGTGGTGATGGGGGTGGTGATGGGGGTGGTGATGAGGGTGGTGATGGGGGTGGTGATGGGGGTGGTGATGGGGGGTGGTGATGGGGGGTGGTGATGTGGTGATGGGGGTGGTGGTGGGGCTGGTGAAGGGGGTGGTGATGGGGGTGGTGATGGGGGTGGTGATGGGGGCGGTGATGGGGGCGGTGATGGGGGTGTGGTGGGGGTGGTGATGGGGGTGTGGTGGGGGTGGTGATGAGGGTGGTGATGGGGGCGGTGATGGGGGCGGTGATGGAGGCGGTGATGAGCTGTGTAGCTAGTATAGCAGAAGCAACACTGGTCATCACACAATGATATAAAATCATCATCATGTAGACATTTAGAGGAATTAATCTCAACTAAAACGATGCTTATTGTACCAGCTAATGCGCCATCACTAAGCTGTGTAACTCTTTTAGCAGAAGCGTCACGGGTCATCACACAATGATATAAAATCATCATCATGTAGACATTTAGAGGAATTAATCTCGACTAAAACTAAACTACGTCGATTGTACCAGCTGTAAGTCCCCATCACTTAGCAGTTGCTGTGTATAGTAGCTTTTTTGTCAGAAGCCACCTGGTCATCACACAATGATAGCAGCTTAACCAAGAATCTAAAATCATCATCATGTAGACATTTACAGGAATTAGTCTCGACTAAAACGATGCTTATTGTACCAGCTAATACCCCATCACTAAGCTGTGTAACTATTTTAGCAGAAGCGCCACTGGTCATCACACAATAATATAAAATCATCATCATGTAGACATTTAGAGGAATTAGTCTCAACTAAAACTAAACTACGTCGATTGTACCAGCTGTAAGTCCCCATCACTTAGCAGTTGCTGTGTATAGTAGCTTTTTTGTCAGAAGCCACCTGGTCATCACACAGTGATAGCAGCTTAACCAATTATCTAAATCATCATCATCATGTAGACATTTAGATGAATTAATCTCGACTAAAACTATGTATTTCTCTCCGCCTGATGAAGACCGCTTGTGTTGCGATCGAAACGTCGTGGGGGGTTTTATTTTGTGCTTTTATTTTAGATTTTTAGTTTTCTATTTACGTGACTTTACCGAAAGAAACAATGATATGAATTCCTGCGAGCGCGAAAGTTTTATATTTAACTTTAAATATAAAACTTTCGTAATGCCTCACTGTTCTGATGTGCAGCTAATCTCGATTTAAAGTTTTCGTGACTGCAGGGATCCACTCTTTTGTTCTTTCGGTAAAGACACCACACAAACGACATCGGCTAAACAAAGTAAACTAATGTACACTTCTATTATTATCGATTAATATATAAAATTATCGCCGATTAAAGGGCAATGGAGCCTGAACAAGGCCTAGGCAAGCGAGTTTGTTTTACCTTGCCACTGCCCGCAGGCCCCATGACCAGATGCGCGTAGCGAGGCATCGCTCCTCGTGTGCAGCAGGAATCTCAATCGATGTGTTTGTTAACTTTATTCTTGAATAAAAGATTCAAAAATTAAAGGGTTTTTTTTATGGAACGTTATAAATTTGGCGGGAAAAAAACATCCTGCATTGCCGCCATCTTGCCGGGGCCATCACGTGATGCGGGGGGCGGGGCGTCGCGTGACCACCCCCCCTCTCCCATCGCTCGGGTCGGCTACGGTGGCTGATGTTTATCTTTTTAAAGAAACGCGATTCGTTTTTCACCCGATGGTAATAATAATAAGGGGCCCGTCCATAAATGACGTCACGCGATTTTTGACCCCACCCCCCTCGTCACATGACGTCACAAAAAGTCAGACCCCCCCCCCTCAAATATGACGTCACAAAACTCTACCCCCCCCCCCCCAAAAAATAAAACATGCTTCAAATCGCTTTAAATTATTGTCATTGTAGTGCGTATTTAATGTGGCGCTGCACTCTGATGTTGTAGGAGAAAACATTTATTAAAAATCGATTTAAAGCTTTCGTGACTGCAGCAGGGATTCATCCTCTTGGTTCTTTCGGTAAAGTCGTCACGTAGAAGGGAAATAATAAAATAAGAAATAATAAAACGTTATATTTTATTATGTTTAATTTTTATTACAATAAAACATAATATTTGATTAAATTCGTAGGTTTTTTTCGGTAAAGTCACCACGTAGGTAAAAACATTTAAAAGTAAAATAAAATAAAAATCACGACGTTTCGGAGGCAGCACAAGCTTCCGTCTTCAGGTGGAACCGTCACAGCCACGACAGCTGTATCAAGTAAATGAGAGATTGCAGGAGTTACCACTGCGTTTATATAATGGTTATATATCTATATATATAAAATCGCAAATCTGTCTGTCTGTCTGTGTGTGTGTCTGTGTGTCGCCGGACCATACGCAGTTTCATTGGACGGCGGTTGCCCCTGGCAACGGGTAGCGACGCCTTCGCTGCCGGGTGGACGCCATTTTTAATTCCCGTAAAAAATATGCGCACGAATTAACACGCGACTCTGAGGTAAATTCATCAAAGTTTCACGTCCTCTTCACTCCCCAACCCCCACCCCAATGTGTGCAATTACTATTATAGGGTCGGTAGATAATAAAATTATAGCGATTAGACAGTATTATTGTAGCGCGGGGGGGGGGGGGGGGGTAACGGCCCCAGTACCCAGCCTCAGCCGGGTGGGCAATTTAGGCGAGGCCGGAGGCTCTGCACGGTACTAGGCCTCGACACCCACCACGCGACTCTGAGGTAAATTCATCAAAGTTTCACGTCCTCTTCACCCCCCCCCACCCCAATGTGTGCAATTACTTTTATAGGGTCGGTAGATAATAAAATTATAGCGATTAGACAGTATTATTGTAGCGCGGGGGGGGGGGGGTAACGGCCCCAGTACCCAGCCTCAGCCGGGTGGGCAATTTAGGCGAGGCCGGAGGCTCTGCACGGTACTAGGCCTCGACACCCACCACGCGACTCTGAGGTAAATTCATCAAAGTTTCACGTCCTCTTCACTCCCCAACCCCCACCCCAATGTGTGCAATTACTATTATAGGGTCGATAGATAATAAAATTATAGCGATTAGACAGTATTATTGTAGCACGGGGGGGGGGGGGGGGCGGGGGGTAACGGCCCCAGTACCCAGCCTCAGCCGGGTGGGCAATTTAGGCGAGGCCGGAGGCTCTGCACGGTACTAGGCCTCGACACCCACCACGCGACTCGGAGGTAAATTCATCAAAGTTTCACGTCCTCTTCACCACCCCAATGTGTGCAATTACTTTTATAGGGTCGGTAGATAATAAAATTATAGCGATTAGACAGTATTATTGTAGCGCGGGGGGGGGGGTAACGGCCCCAGTACCCAGCCTCAGCCGGGTGGGCAATTTAAGCGAGGCCGGAGGCTCTGCACGGTACTAGGCCACGACACCCCACCACACTATAGGCCGTAGATATTACTGCACAGCGGCCCAGGAGATCGTGGCTGGGGGGGGGGGGCAGGGGTAGCAGCCCATCTGTGTATATATGTAAGGTTATTAAGAAATATATTCTTAAAAACCTTACATATATACTGCTAGTGGTTATATATAATGGTTATATAAACGCAGTGGTAACTCCTGCAATCTCTCATTTACTTGATACAGCTGTCGTGGCTGTGACGGTACCACCTGAAGACGGAAGCTTGTGTTGCCTCCGAAACGTCGTGATTTTTATTTTATTTTTTAATGTTTTTACCTACATGGTGACTTTACCGAAAAAACCTAAGAATGTGAATCATTGCAGTCACGAAAGCTTCAAATCTAGAATATTTGATTATGTTTTATTTTTTATTACAATAAAACATAATATTTTATTATGTTTTATTTTTATAAAACATAATATCCCAGAGCCACAGAGACACTCACACCCATTCACACACCTACACATTCACTCACACACCCACTCATACACTCACCTATCCATTCAACCACTCACTCACACACCCACTCATACACTCACCTATCCATTCAACCACTCACTCACACACCCACTCATACACTCACCTATCCATTCAACCACTCACTCACACACTCACCTACACATTCACTCACACATTCATTCTCACACACCCACTCATACACTCACCTATCCATTCAACCACTCACTCACTCACACACCCACTCATACACTCACCTATCCATTCAACCACTCACTCACTGACACACACATTCACACTCACACACCCACTCATACACTCACCTATCCATTCAACCACTCACTCACTCACACACCCACTCATACACTCACCTATCCATTCAACCACTCACTCCCACACTCACCTACA
>NW_027621589.1:0-15000 GCF_964198595.1 Lampetra fluviatilis | reverse complement strand
GAAAAACTTAGTTTTTACAGGTTATACTTTTTTATGCTATCGGCATACCCCCATTTTCATTGATTTTACCCGAAATTAACGCCGTCACTTATGGATTGCAAGTTGTTGCGAGTCGGTGACTTGCTTTAGTGTTCAAATACGGCGCTGTATTTTTAGGATAGTGCGTTTATAATAACATCATTTCACGTAGATATCCACATTTATTATTTTTCTCCCGCAGTTTTTTATTGAAAATGCAATATTTGACGTCTCAAAAACCCGATGTGACGGACAAAAACTGATGCCAGATTTGGAATCGGCACCCCAACATTACATTCAGACGAGTGTCAGCTGACACTTTGTGGAGCTGCAATCATTCGCGATGGCCAAATCAATTCCGAAATCGAGCGACACTGCATGGGTGACGACACACAATGGTGATCACGGCTGCCATGTGGGTCTGTAGTCTAGGGGGGCACCCCCAGTGGCAGCTCTCCCTTTGCTTGCTGCTGGTGGTGAGTGTGGTGAGTGTGGTGAGTGTGGGGGTGAGTGTGGTGGTGGTGGTGAGTGTTGTGGTGGTGGTGAGTGTTGTGGTGAGCGTGGTGGTGGTGAGCGTGGTGGTGAGTGTGGGGGTGAGCGCGGTGGTGGTGGTGAGCGTGGTGGTGAGGGTGGTGGTGAGTGTGAGTGTTGTGGTGAGCGTGGTAGTGGTGGTGAGCGTGGTGGTGAGCGCGGTGGTGAGTGTGGTGGTGGTGAGCGTGGTGGTGAGTGTTGTGCTGAGTGTGGTGGTGAGCGCGGTGGTGGTGGTGGTGAGTGTGCTGGTGAGTGTGCTGGTGGTGGTGAGCGGTGGTGGCGAGCGTGGTGGTGGTGGTGAGCGTGGTGGTGGTGAGCGTGGTGGTGGTGGTGAGCGTGGTGGTGGTGAGCGTGGTGGTGGTGGTGAGCGCGGTGGTGAGCGCGGTGGTGAGCGCGGTGGTGGTGGTGGTGAGCGTGGTGAGCGCGGTGGTGGTGAGCGCGGTGGTGGTGGTGAGCGCGGTGGTGGTGAGCGTGGTGGTGGTGAGCATGGTGGTGGTGAGCGCGGTGGTGAGCGCGGTGGTGGTGGTGAGCGCGGTGGTGGTGGTGGTGAGCGCGGTGGTGGTGAGCGTGGTGAGCGCGGTGGTGGTGGTGAGCGCGGTGGTGGTGGTGAGCGCGGTGGTGGTGAGCGCGGTGGTGGTGGTGGTGAGCGCGGTGGTGGTGAGCGTGGTGAGCGCGGTGGTGGTGGTGAGCGCGGTGGTGGTGGTGAGCGCGGTGGTGGTGAGCGCGGTGGTGGTGGTGAGCGCGGTGGTGGTGGTGAGCGCGGTGGTGGTGGTGAGCGCGGTGGTGGTGGTGAGCGCGGTGGTGGTGGTGAGCGCGGTGGTGGTGGTGAGCGCGGTGGTGGTGGTGAGCGCGGTGGTGGTGGTGGTGAGCGCGGTGGTGGTGAGCGCGGTGGTGGTGATGAGCGCGGTGGTGGTGGTGGTGAGCGCGGTGGTGGTGGTGGTGAGCGCGGTGGTGGTGAGCGCGGTGGTGGTGAGCGCGGTGGTGGTGATGAGCGCGGTGGTGGTGGTGGTGAGCGCGGTGGTGGTGGTGGTGAGCGCGGTGGTGGTGGTGGTGAGCGCGGTGGTGGTGGTGAGCGCGGTGGTGGTGGTGAGCGCGGTGGTGGTGGTGGTGAGTGTGCTGGTGAGTGTGCTGGTGGTGGTGAGCGGTGGTGGCGAGCGTGGTGGTGGTGGTGAGCGTGGTGGTGGTGAGCGTGGTGGTGGTGGTGAGCGTGGTGGTGGTGAGCGTGGTGGTGGTGGTGAGCGCGGTGGTGAGCGCGGTGGTGAGCGCGGTGGTGGTGGTGGTGAGCGTGGTGAGCGCGGTGGTGGTGAGCGCGGTGGTGGTGGTGAGCGCGGTGGTGGTGAGCGTGGTGGTGGTGAGCATGGTGGTGGTGAGCGCGGTGGTGAGCGCGGTGGTGGTGGTGGTGAGCGCGGTGGTGGTGAGCGTGGTGAGCGCGGTGGTGGTGAGCGTGGTGAGCGCGGTGGTGGTGGTGAGCGCGGTGGTGGTGGTGAGCGCGGTGGTGGTGGTGAGCGCGGTGGTGGTGGTGAGCGCGGTGGTGGTGGTGAGCGCGGTGGTGGTGGTGAGCGCGGTGGTGGTGGTGAGCGCGGTGGTGGTGGTGAGCGCGGTGGTGGTGGTGAGCGCGGTGGTGGTGGTGGTGAGCGCGGTGGTGGTGAGCGCGGTGGTGGTGAGCGCGGTGGTGGTGATGAGCGCGGTGGTGGTGGTGGTGAGCGCGGTGGTGGTGGTGGTGAGCGCGGTGGTGGTGAGCGCGGTGGTGGTGAGCGCGGTGGTGGTGATGAGCGCGGTGGTGGTGGTGGTGAGCGCGGTGGTGGTGGTGGTGAGCGCGGTGGTGGTGGTGAGCGCGGTGGTGGTGGTGAGCGCGGTGGTGGTGGTGAGCGCGGTGGTGGTGGTGAGCGCGGTGGTGAGCGTGGTGAGCGTGGTGGTGGTGAGCGTGGTGAGCGTAAATAACCGAGGCGCTACTGGGCAGGACTTCTTTACAGTGACAAGTTTAATCAGCCCTCAGCAGTTGGTGCAAAACTCAGAATGTCGTCGACAAAGTCCACGGGAGGGGGGGGGGGGCGGGGAGCCATCGCTTCCTTCCCTCTGAGAGACTCCGACAGAGGGAAGCGTGGCCACAGGGCGAGTGGCGGGGGTGGTGCCGAGTGGTGTGAGTGGTGTGAGTGGTGTGAGTGAGCGAGTGGTGTGGGTGAGTCAATGATTGGGTGGGTGGGCGAGTGAGTAGGTGAGTGGGTGAGCATGTGGGTGAGTGAGCGAGTGGGGTGGGTGAGTGAGCGAGTGGTGTGGGTGAGTCAATGATTGAGTGGGTGGGCGAGTGAGTAGGTGAGTGGGTGAGCATGTGGGCGAGTGAGCGAGTGGTGTGGGTGAGTCAATGATTGAGTGGGTGGGCGAGTGAGTAGGTGAGTGCGTGAGCATGTGGGCGAGTGAGCGAGTGGTGTGGGTGAGTGAGCGAGTGGTGTGGGTGAGTCAATGATTGAGTGGGTGGGTGGGCGAGTGAGTGGGTGAGTGGGTGAGCATGTGGGTGAGTGAGCGAGTGGTGTGGGTGAGTCAATGATTGAGTGGGTGGGTGGGCGAGTGAGTAGGTGAGTGCGTGAGCATGTGGGTGAGTGAGCGAGTGGTGTGGGCGAGTGGTGTGGGTGAGTGAGCGAGTGGTGTGGGTGAGTCAATGATTGAGTGGGTGGGTGGGCGAGTGAGTAGGTGAGTGCGTGAGCATGTGGGCGAGTGAGCGAGTGGTGTGGGTGAGTGAGCGAGTGGTGTGGGTGAGTCAATGATTGAGTGGGTGGGTGGGCGAGTGGGTGGGTGGTGCGAGTGAGTGGGTGAGTGAGCAAGTGGTGTGGGTGAGTGAGCGAGCGGGGTGGGTGAGTCAATGATTGAGTGGGTGGGTGGGCGAGTGAGTGGGTGAGTGGTGCGAGTGAGTGGGTGAGTGAGCGAGTGGTGTGGGTGAGTGAGCGAGTGGTGTGGGTGAGTCAATGATTGAGTGGGTGGGCGGGCGAGTGAGTAGGTGAGTGCGTGAGCATGTGGGTGAGTGAGCGAGTGGTGTGGGCGAGTGGTGTGGGTGAGTGAGCGAGTGGTGTGGGTGAGTCAATGATTGAGTGGGTGGGTGGGCGAGTGGGTGGGTGGTGCGAGTGAGTGGGTGAGTGAGCAAGTGGTGTGGGTGAGTGAGCGAGTGGTGTGGGTGAGTCAATGATTGAGTGGGTGGGTGGGCGAGTGAGTAGGTGAGTGGGTGAGCATGTGGGCGAGTGAGCGAGTGGTGTGGGTGAGTGAGCGAGTGGTGTGGGTGAGTCAATGATTGAGTGGGTGGGCGAGTGAGTAGGTGAGTGGGTGAGCATGTGGGTGAGTGAGCGAGTGGGGTGGGCGAGTGAGCGAGTGGTGCGGGTGAGTGAAAGAGTGAGTGAGTAGGTCGGCGAGTGAGTGAGTAGGTGAGTGGGTGGGTGGGTGAGTGGGTGGGTGGGTGGTGTGGGCGAGTGAATGATTGAGTAGGTGGGTGAGTGAAAGAGTGAATGAGTAGGTG
Organism: Lampetra fluviatilis; assembly: GCF_964198595.1. NCBI lineage: Eukaryota > Metazoa > Chordata > Hyperoartia > Petromyzontiformes > Petromyzontidae > Lampetra > Lampetra fluviatilis. Next base: position 10,949 of record NW_027621589.1, on the reverse strand, counting down.
GGCGAGTGAGTGAGTGAGTAGGTGAGTGGGTGGGTGAGCATGTGGGCGCGTGAGTGAGGGGGTGAGTGGGTGAGTGAAAAAGTGGTTGAGTGAGTGGGTGGGTGAGTGAAAGAGTGAGTGGGTGGGCGAGTGAGTGAGTAGGTGATTGAGTGGGTGGGTGAGCATGTGGGCGCGTGAGTGAGGGGGTGAGTGGGTGAGTGAAAAAGTGGTTGAGTGAGTGGGTGGGTGAGTGAAAGAGTGAGTGGGTGGGCGAGTGAGTGAGTAGGTGATTGAGTGGGTGGGTGAGCATGTGGGCGAGTGAGTGAGGGGGTGAGTGGGTGAGTGAATAAGCGAGTGGTGTGGGTGAGTGAGCGAGTGGTGCGAGTGGTGTGGGTGAGTGAATGATTGAGTGGGTGGGTGATTGAGTGGGTGGGTGAGTGAAAGAGTGAGTAGGTGGGCGAGTGAGTGAGTAGGTGAGTGGGTGAGTGGGTGAGCATGTGGGCGAGTGAAGGGGTGAGTGAGCAGGTGGGCGAGTGAGTGAGGGGGTGAGTGGGTGGGTGAGCATGTGAGTGAGTGGGTGGGTGAGTAAAAAAGTGGTTGAATGAGTGGGTGGGTGAGTGAAAGTGTGAGTGAGTAGGTGGGCGAGTGAGTGAGTAGGTGAGTGGGTGAGTGGGCGAGTGAATAATTGAGTGGGTGGGCGAGTGAATAATCGAGTGGGTGGGCGAGTGAATGATTGAGTGGGTGGGCGAGTGAATAATTGAGTGAGTGGGTGGGTGAGTGAAAGAGTGGGCGAGTGGGTGGGTGAGTGAAAGAGTGAGTAGGTGAGCGAGTGGGTGAGCATGTGGGCGAGTGAGTAGGTGAGTGGGTGAGCATGTGGGCGAGTGAGTGAGGGGGGCGAGTGAGCAGGTGGGCGAGTGAGGGGGTGAGCAAGGGCGAGCGGAAGCTGCGAGTGGCGTTGGGAGGAGATGAGCGACCGAGTGAATTGGCGAGCGGGAGGGTGAGTGAGTAGGCGAGTGAGAGTGAGCGTGTGGGCGAGCGAGCGAGTGCGCGGGTGAGAGTGCGGGTGAGCGTGTGGGCGAGCGTGCGAGTGCATGAACGTTTGGGCAAGTGAGCGGTGGGCGAGCGAGCGAGCGGGTGAGTGAGCGAATGAAAGTTTGGGCAAGTGAGCGTGTGGGTGAGCGAGCGAGCGAACGTTTGGGTGAGTGAGCATGTGGGCGAGCAGGTGTGCGGGTGAGCGAGCGTGTGGGTGAGCGAGCGAGCGAACGTTTGGGTGAGTGAGCGAGCGTGTGGGTGAGCGAGCGTGTGGGTGAGTGAGCGAGCGAACGTTTGAGTGAGTGAGCATGTGGGTGAGCAGGTGTGCGGTGTGAGCGAGCGTGTGGGTGAGCGAGCGAGCGAACGTTTGGGTGAGTGAGCATGTGGGTGAGCAGGTGTGCGGGTGAGCGAGCGTGTGGGTGAGTGAGCGAGCGAACGTTTGGGTGAGTGAGCATGTGGGTGAGCAGGTGTGCGGGTGAGCGAGCGTGTGGGTGAGCGAGCGAGCGAACGTTTGGGTGAGTGAGCATGTGAGTGAGCGAGCGTGTGGGTGAGCGAGCGAGCCAACGGGAACCCATCACCGTATACACACAAACACCTACACGGATAAGTGTGTGTGTGTACGTGCGTGTGTGCACGTGCGTGTGTGTGTGCGTGTGCCTGTGTGTGTGCGTGTGCGCGTGCGTGTGCGTGTGCGCGTGCCTGTGCGTGTGCGCGTGCCTGTGTGTGTGCGTGTGCCTGTGTGTGCGTGTGCCTGTGTGTGCGTGTGCCTGTGTGTGTGTGTGTGCGTGTGCCTGTGTGTGTGCGCGTGTGCCTGTGTGTGTGCGTGTGCCTGTGCACGTGCCTGTGTGTGTGCGCCTGTGTGTGCGCGTGTGCGTGTGCCTGTGTGTGCGCGCGTGTGCGCGTGCCTGTGTGTGTGCGTGTGCCTGTGTGTGTGCGCGTGTGCCTGTGTGTGCCTGTGTGTGCGTGTGCCTGTGTGTGTGCGTGTGCGCGTGCCTGTGTGTAAACCCCCGTGTGCCCGTTCCGTGTCTATGTACATGCCTAGATACACCGTCTGCACGCGTGTACAGACACACACACACACACAGACAAAGCTGCCCCGTGTAGCCCCACACACGGTGCTGTAAGGGGAGGTGAGGCAAGTGCTTTGAGCAGCTGTCTACGAAACCACCACCACCACCACCACCGTCACAACAACACAGAGTGGTGGTGGTGGTGCCGTTCACACACACACACATGCACACACACACACCACACGCACACACACCCGCACACACACACGCCCGCACCCACACACACACACACCACACGCACACACACCAACACACACACCACACACGCACACCACACACCGCACACACACGCACGCACCCACACACACGCACACCGTCAAGGCTCTCTTCCCCCCCACCCCGCACCCATCGCCAAACCCAAAAAAAAACCCCCAAACCACACACACACACACGCAGAGGGCTTCTCTCTCTCTCTCTGCTGCGTTCAAACTCCACGTTACTCTGGCTGGGGACAGAGGCCCAGGACATCCGGACACCGCCGCTAAACAAATGAACTCGGCACCGTCGACAAATTGGCAATCGCCACCGGAGTCTAACGCCACCATCATGGTGAACACCACCACCAACAACAACTCCATCACCACCACCATCATGGTGAACACCACCACCAACAACAACTCCATCACCACCACCATCATGGTGAACACCATCACCACCAACAACTACATCATCACCACCACCATCATGGTGAACACCACCACCAACAACAACTCCATCACCACCACCATCATGGTGAACACCATCACCACCAACAACTACATCATCACCACCACCATCATGGTGAACACCACCACCAACAACAACTCCATCACCACCACCACCATCATGGTGAACACCACCACCACCAACAACTCAATCATCACCACCATACCCATGGTGAACACCACCGCCACCATCACCACCCCCCTCATCACCATCAACTCCATCACCACCAACATCATCATCACCACCACCACCACAAACTCAATCACCACCACCCCCATCATCACCACCACAAACTCCATCATCACCACCACCACCAACTCCATCACCACCACCACCAACTCCATCACCTCCAACATCATCATCACCACCACCATCCCCCATCATCATCATCACCACCAACCCCCATCATCACCACCACAAACTCCATCATCACCACGGCTCAAAACCTCTCAACAAATCTCGGCTGCCCCAATAACGAGCCTGCTGCTGATGATGGTGGTGTTGGTGGTGATGGTGGTGCTAGTGATGGTGGTGGTAGTGGTGATGGTGTTGGTGATGGTGGTGCTAGTGATGGTGGTGGTAGTGGTGATGGTGTTGGTGATGGTGGTGCTAGTGATGGTGGTGGTAGTGGTGATGGTGTTGGTGATGGTGGTGCTAGTGATGGTGGTGGTAGTGGTGATGGTGTTGGTGATGGTGGTGCTAGTGATGGTGGTGGTAGTGGTGATGGTGTTGGTGATGATAGTGATGATGGTGGCGGTGGTGTTGGTGATGATGTTGGTGCTAGTGATGTTGGTGGTAGTGGTGGTGATGGTGGTGCTAGTAGCTGCTGATAGAGACGGTGGTGATGGTGATGGCGCTGGTGATGATGGTGGTGGTAGTGGTGGTGCTAGTGATGTTGGTGTTGGTGATGCTGGTGGTTGTGCTAGTGATGTTGGTGGTGGTGATGATGGTGGTGATGGCGATGCTGGTAGCTGCTGATAGAGACGGTGGTGATGGTGATGATGGTGATGGCAGCGAGTAAGCAAAACATCAGCAGCCCTCCCCATCCTCATTCTTCGCCAACCCCCCCAAACACAAACAAACAAACAACCCCTCTGCAAACAGAGAAGGGAAAATAAACAACAACAACCACCACAACCACCACCAACCACCACCACCAACCACCACCACCACCAACAACCACCACCACCACCAACCACCACCCACCACCACCACGGTGGTTGTTGGTGGTGGCGTCGAGATTCCCCAAAACGACCACAAAATCACCTCCTCCTCCACACCCCCCCCCCTCTCCATAACGATGGTGGTGATGGTGGTGGTGGTAGTGATGGTGGTGGTGGTGATGGTGGTGAAGGTGGTGAAGGTGGTGAGGGTAGTGATGGCGGTGAGGGCGAGGATAGTAGTGATGGTGGCGATGGTGGTGGTGATGGTGGTGGTGGTAGTGATGGCGGTGAGGGTGAGGATAGTGGTGGTGCAGATGCTGTCTGGAGCCATGATGGTGGCGATGGTAACGATGATGATGACGATGATGATGATAGCACGATGGTGGTGGTAGTGATGGCGGTGGTGCAGGTGCTGTCTGGAGCCATGATGGTGGCGATGGTAACGATGATGATGACGATGATGATGACACGATGGTGATACGATGGTGATGGTGGTAAATGGTTGACGGTAGACGTAGTGGCAAAGGTTGTCCACCACCCCACGTAGCTCCAACTCCTCCACAGGAAATGACCACCACTACCTTACCCCCACGTCCACCCAACCCTCCCCACGTCCACCCTCTCCTGGGGGTGGACAATCGTGGCACGTAGCTCCAACTCCTCCACCCTGAACCACCACCACCTCACCCCCCACGTCCCACCCCAACCGTCCCCACGTCCACCCTCTCCTGGGGGTGGACAATCGTGGCAGGTAGCTCCAACTCCTCCACCCTGAACCACCACCTCACCCCCAAGTCCACCCAACCCTCCCCACGTCCACCCTCTCCTGGGGGTGGACAATCGTGGCACGTAGCTCCAACTCCTCCACCCAACCCTCCCCGCGTCCACCCTCTCCTGGGGGTGGACAATCGTGGCAAGTAGCTCCAACTCACACCCTGGACCACCACCACCACCACCACCACCTCACCCCCACCACGTCCCAACCCAAACCCTCCCCCGCGTCCACCCACCACTCTTCGGGGGTGGACAATCGTGGCACATAGCTCCAACTCCTCCACCCCCACGTCCACCCTCTCCTGTGGGTGGACAATCGTGGCACGTACCTCCACCCTGGACCACCACCACCACCTCACCCCCCCCCCCCACGTCCCAACCCAAACCCTCCCCGCGTCCACCCACCACTCTTCGGGGGTGGACAATCGTGGCACGTAGCTCCAATTCCTCTCCACCCCCACGTCCACCCTCTCCCGGGGGTGGACAATCGTGGCAGGCACGTACCTCCACCCCGGACCACCACCACCACCTCACACCCCCACCACGTCCCAACCCAAACCCTCCCCCGCGTCCACCCACCACTCTTCGGGGGTGGACAATCAAGGCCGCAGCTCCAACTCGTCCACGGAGATCACGACGCTTGGCATCGAGGGGAGCTGCTGCTGCTGCAGAACGTCCGATCCGAACCATCGGCTCAGTTGTCCACCACCTCCACCACCTCCTCCGCTAACAGCAGCAGCAGCACGCTGATGATGATGATGATGCTGCTGCTGCTGCTGATGATGATGGTGATGATGGTGGTGGAGCCGTGAGGCTATGGCGGCCGCTGCTGCTGCTGCTGCTGCAGCATCGGTGGGTATTGCCTCTGTGGGAAGAGCGGCTGAGAAAGGGGAGAGGGGGGGGGAGAGTGAGTGATTGAGTGGGTGGCTGAGTGGGTGAGTGACTGAGTGGGTGGGTGGGTGAGCTATTTAGTGAGTGGGCGAGTGATTGAGTGGCTAAGTGAGTGAGTGGGTGGGTGAGTGAGTGGGTGAGTGAGTGGGTGAGTGATTGAGTCGGTGGTTGAGCTATTTAGTGAGTGGGTGGGCGAGTGATTGAGTGGCTAAGTGAGTGAGTGGATGGGTGAGTGAGTGATTGAGTGGGTGGGTGAGCTATTTAGTGAGTGAGTGGGCGAGTGAATGAGTGGGTGGGTGAGTGAGTGAGTGGGTGAGTGAGTGGGTGAGTGATTGAGTGGCTAAGTGAGTGAGTGATTGAGTGGGTGGGTGAGCTATTTAGTGAGTGAGTGGGCGAGTGAATGAGTGGGTGGGTGAGTGAGTGAGTGGGTGAGTGAATGGGTTAGTGATTGAGTGGATGGGTGAGTGAGTGATTGAGTGGGTGGGTGAGCTATTTAGTGAGTGAGTGGGCGAGTGAATGAGTGGGTGGGTGAGTGAGTGGGTGAGTGAATGGGTTAGTGATTGAGTGGATGGGTGAGTGAGTGATTGAGTGGGTGGGTGAGCTATTTAGTGAGTGAGTGGGCGAGTGAATGAGTGGGTGGGTGAGTGAGTGGGTGAGTGATTGAGTGGGTGAGTGATTGAGTGGATGGGTGAGTGAGTGATTGAGTGGGTGGGTGAGCTATTTAGTGAGTGAGTGGGCGAGTGAATGAGTGGGTGGGTGAGTGGGTGAGTGAATGGGTTAGTGATTGAGTGGATGGGTGAGTGAGTGATTGAGTGGGTGGGTGAGCTATTTAGTGAGTGAGTGGGCGAGTGAATGAGTGGGTGGGTGAGTGAGTGGGTGAGTGAATGGGTTAGTGATTGAGTGGATGGGTGAGTGAGTGATTGAGTGGGTGGGTGAGCTATTTAGTGAGTGAGTGGGCGAGTGAATGAGTGGGTGGGTGAGTGAGTGGGTGAGTGATTGAGTGGGTGAGTGATTGAGTGGATGGGTGAGTGAGTGATTGAGTGGGTGGGTGAGCTATTTAGTGAGTGAGTGGGCGAGTGAATGAGTGGGTGGGTGAGTGGGTGAGTGAATGGGTTAGTGATTGAGTGGATGGGTGAGTGAGTGATTGAGTGGGTGGGTGAGCTATTTAGTGAGTGAGTGGGCGAGTGAATGAGTGGGCGAGTGATTGAGTGGGTGAGTGATTGAGTGGGTGAGCCATTTAGTGAGTGATTGAGTGGCTAAGTGAGTGGGTGAGTGATTGAGTGATTGAGTGGTGAGCGAGCGAGCGAGCGGATGAGTTATTTAGAGAGTGAGTGGGCAGGCGAGTGATTGGGTGAGCGGCCGAGTGAGTGGGTGAGTGATTGGGTGAGCGGGTGAGTGAGCGGGTGAGTGAGTGAGTGGTGAGTGAGTGAGCGAGTTATTTAGCGAGCGAGTGGGCGGGCGAGCGATTGGGCGAGCGGGCGAGTGATTGGGTGAGTGAGCGGGAAAGTGATTGGGCGAGCGGGCGAGTGATTGGGTGAGTGAGCGGGAAAGTGATTGGGCGAGCGGGCGAGTGATTGGGTGAGTGAGCGGGAAAGTGATTGGGTGAGTGAGCGGGAAAGTGATTGGGTGAGTGAGCGGGAAAGTGATTGGGTGAGTGAGCGGGAAAGTGATTGGGCGAGCGGGCGAGTGATTGGGTGAGTGAGCGGGAAAGTGATTGGGCGAGCGGGCGAGTGATTGGGTGAGTGAGCGGGAAAGTGATTGGGTGAGTGAGCGGGAAAGTGATTGGGTGAGTGAGCGGGAAAGTGATTGGGTGAGTGAGCGGGAAAGTGATTGGGTGAGTGAGCGAGCGAGTGATTGGGTGAGCGAGCGAGTGATTGGGTGAGTGAGCGGGCGAGTGATTGGGCGAGCGGGCGAGTGATTGGGTGAGTGAGCGGGAAAGTGATTGGGTGAGTGAGCGGGCGAGTGATTGGGTGAGTGAGCGGGAAAGTGATTGGGTGAGCGAGCGAGTGATTGGGTGAGTGAGCGGGCGAGTGATTGGGTGAGCGAGCGAGTGATTGGGTGAGTGAGCGGGCGAGTGATTGGGCGAGCGGGCGAGTGATTGGGTGAGTGAGCGGGCGAGTGATTGGGTGAGCGAGCGAGTGATTGGGTGAGTGAGCGGGCGAGTGATTGGGTGAGCGAGCGAGTGATTGGGTGAGTGAGCGAGCGAGTGATTGGGTGAGCGAGCGAGTGATTGGGTGAGTGAGCGGGCGAGTGATTGGGCGAGCGGGCGAGTGATTGGGTGAGTGAGCGGGAAAGTGATTGGGTGAGTGAGCGGGCGAGTGATTGGGTGAGTGAGCGGGAAAGTGATTGGGTGAGTGAGCGGGAAAGTGATTGGGTGAGTGAGCGAGCGAGTGATTGGGTGAGCGAGCGAGTGATTGGGTGAGTGAGCGGGCGAGTGATTGGGCGAGCGGGCGAGTGATTGGGTGAGTGAGCGGGAAAGTGATTGGGTGAGTGAGCGGGCGAGTGATTGGGCGAGCGGGCGAGTGATTGGGTGAGCGGGTGAGTGATTGGGTGAGTGAGCGGGTAAGTGATTGGGTGAGCGGGTGAGTGATTGGGTGAGTGAGCGGGCGAGTGATTTGGCGAGCGGGCGAGTGATTGGGTGAGTGAGCGGGCGAGTGATTGGGTGAGCGAGCGAGTGATTGGGTGAGCGAGCGGGCGAGTGATTGGGCGAGCGAGCGAGTGATTGGGTGAGCGGGCGAGTGATTGGGCGAGCGAGCGAGTGATTGGGTGAGCGGGCGAGTGATTGGGTGAGCGAGCGAGTGATTGGGTGAGTGAGCGGGCGAGTGATTGGGCGAGCGGGCGAGTGATTGGGTGAGTGAGCGGGAAAGTGATTGGGTGAGTGAGCGGGCGAGTGATTGGGCGAGCGGGCGAGTGATTGGGTGAGCGGGCGAGTGATTGGGTGAGCGGGTGAGTGATTGGGTGAGCGGGCGAGTGATTGGGCGAGCGGGCGAGTGATTGGGTGAGTGAGCGGGAAAGTGATTGGGTGAGTGAGCGGGCGAGTGATTGGGCGAGCGGGCGAGTGATTGGGTGAGTGAGCGGGCGAGTGATTGGGTGAGCGAGCGGGCAAGTGATTGGGTGAGCGAGCGAGTGATTGGGTGAGCGAGCGAGTGATTGGGTGAGCGAGCGGGCGAGTGATTGGGTGAGCGAGCGGGCAAGTGATTGGGTGAGCGAGCGAGTGATTGGGTGAGCGAGCGAGTGATTGGGTGAGCGAGCGAGTGATTGGGTGAGTGAGCGGGCGAGTGATTGGGTGAGTGAGCGGGCAAGTGATTGGGCGAGCGGGGCGAGTGATTGGGCGAGCGGGGCGAGTGATTGGGTGAGTGAGCGGGCAAGTGATTGGGTGAGCGAGCGAGTGATTGAGTGAGCGAGCGAGTGATTGGGTGAGCGAGCGGGGCGAGTGATTGGGTGAGTGAGCGGGCGAGTGATTGGGTGAGCGAGCGGGCAAGTGATTGGGTGAGCGAGCGAGTGATTGGGTGAGTGAGCGGGCGAGTGATTGGGTGAGCGAGCGGGCAAGTGATTGGGTGAGCGAGCGAGTGATTGGGTGAGCGAGCGAGTGATTGGGTGAGCGAGCGAGTGATTGGGTGAGTGAGCGGGCGAGTGATTGGGTGAGCGAGCGGGCAAGTGATTGGGTGAGCGAGCGGGCAAGTGATTGGGTGAGCGAGCGAGTGATTGGGCGAGCGAGCGAGTGATTGGGTGAGCGAGCGGGCGAGTGATTGGGTGAGCGAGCGGGGCGAGTGATTGGGTGAGCGAGCGGGGCGAGTGATTGGGTGAGCGAGCGGGCGAGTGATTGGGTGAGCGAGCGGGCGAGTGATTGGGCGAGCGAGCGGGCGAGTGATTGGGCGAGCGAGCGGGGCGAGTGATTGGGCGAGCGAGCGGGGCGAGTGATTGGGTGAGCGAGCGAGCGAGTGATTGGGTGAGCGAGCGGGCGAGTGATTGGGTGAGCGAGCGGGCGAGTGATTGGGTGAGCGAGCGGGCGAGTGATTGGGTGAGCGAGCGGGCGAGTGATTGGGCGAGCGAGCGAGTGTTTACTCTGGCGTAGCAGCTGCTGCTGCTGCAGCAGGCCGCGTTGCACCGGAGTCCCAGCAGCTGCAGCAGGAAGCTGCGCCTGCAGCTGTGCCAGGGCTACAGCCTGCACACACAGACAAAGGTACCCCGTGTAGCCCACACACCGCTGTAGGGGCAAGTGCTGCGAGCGTGTTAGTGCTGGTGGTTGCAGTAGTTGTTGTTGTAGTGTTAGTGGTGGTGGTTGTTGTTGTAGTGTTAGTAGTGGTGGTGGTTGTTGTGGTAGTGTTAGTAGTGGTGGTTGTTGTTGTGGTAGTGGTGGTTGTAGTTGTTGTAGTGGTGGTTGTAGTGGTTGTTGTTGTAGTGATAGTGGTTGTAGTGGTGGTTGTTGTAGTGATAGTGGTTGTAGTGGTGGTTGTTGTAGTGGTGGTTGTTGTAGTGATAGTGGTTGTAGTGGTGGTTGTTGTAGTGGTGGTTGTTGTAGTGGTGGTTGTTGTAGTGGTGGTTGTTGTAGTGGTAGTTATAGTGGTGGTTGTTGTAGTGGTGGTTGTTGTAGTGATAGTGGTTGTAGTGGTGGTTGTTGTAGTGGTGGTTGTTGTAGTGGTGGTTGTTGTAGTGATAGTGGTTGTAGTGGTTGTTGTAGTGGTGGTTGTAGTGGTGGTTGTTGTAGTGGTGGTTGTAGTGGTAGTTGTAGTGTTAGTGGTTGTAGTGGTTGTAGTGGTGGTTGTAGTGGTAGTGGTAGTGATAGTGGTTGTAGTGGTTGTTGTTGTTGACCTGGGAGCTGAGGAAGTGAGGAGTGTTCGAGGACTGGAGACCAAAGATGGTCGCATCGACCGGAGCAGGAAACACTCCTCCTGCAACAACCACAACAACAACAACGTTACCACAACCACAACAACGTTACCACAACCACAACAACGTTACCACAACAACAACAACGTTACCACAACCACAACAACGTTACCACAACAACGTTACCACAACAATGACGTTACCTCAACCACAACAACGACGTTACCTCAACGACAACAACATTACCACAACAACAACAACGTTACCACAACAATGTTACCACAACAATGTTACCTCAACCACAACAATGACGTTACCTCAACGACAACAACATTACCACTCGCCCCACCTGGTCACTCACTCACCCAATCGTCCATCCCCATCCACTCTCGCTCACCCCACCCTCACCCCCACCTCACCCCACCTCACCCCACCCTCACCCCACCTCACCCCACCCTCACCCCACCTCACCCTCACCCCACCCTCACCCCACCCTCACCTCACC
>NW_027621588.1:0-17350 GCF_964198595.1 Lampetra fluviatilis | reverse complement strand
GAGTGAGTGGGTGAGTGGGTGGAGTGGGTGAGTGGGTGGAGGGTGGAGTGAGTGGTGAGTGGGTGAGTGGGTGAGTGGTGGTGGTGAGTGGGTGGGTGAGTGAGTGGTGATGTGGGTGGGTGGGTGAGTGAGTGGTGGGGTGGGTGAGTGGTGTGGTGAGTGGTGGGTGAGTGGCGTGGTGAGTGGGTGCGTGGGTGAGTGAGTGAGTGGTGGGTGAGTGGGTGGGTGAGTGGTGGGTGAGTGGAGTGGTGAGTGGGTGGGTGGGTGAGTGAGTGGGTGGGTGGGTGAGTGGGTGGTGGGTGAGTGGGTGGGTGAGTGAGTGTGAGTGGGTGTGGTGAGTGAGGTGGGTGGGTGAGTGGGTGAGTGGGTGAGTGGGTGGTGAGTGAGTGGTGAGTGGGTGGGTGGGTGAGTGAGTGTGAGTGGGTGGGTGGAGTGAGTGGTGGTGGGTGGGTGGGTGAGTGAGTGGGTGAGTGGGTGGTGGGTGAGTGGTGAGTGGGTGGGTGGAGTGGGTGAGTGGTGGGTGAGTGGGTGGGTGAGTGAGTGGTGAGTGGGTGGGTGGGTGAGTGAGTGGGTGGGTGGGTGAGTGGGTGAGTGGGTGAGTGGGTGGGTGAGTGAGTGGTGAGTGGTGGGTGGGTGAGTGAGTGGGTGGGTGGGTGAGTGGGTGGTGGGTGAGTGGGTGGGTGGTGAGTGGTGAGTGGGTGGGTGGTGAGTGAGTGGGTGGGTGGGTGAGTGGGTGAGTGGGTGAGTGGGTGGGTGAGTGAGTGGTGAGTGGGTGGGTGGGTGAGTGAGTGGTGAGTGGGTGGGTGGTGTGAGTGGTGAGTGGGTGGGTGGGTGAGTGAGTGGTGAGTGGGGTGGGTGGGTGAGTGGTGAGTGGGTGGGTGAGTGGTGAGTGGGTGAGTGGGTGGGTGAGTGAGTGGTGAGTGGGTGGGTGGGTGAGTGAGTGGTGAGTGGGGGTGAGTGGGTGGGTGGGTGAGTGAGTGGTGAGTGGGTGGGTGGTGGTGAGTGGTGGGTGAGTGGGTGGGTGAGTGAGTGGTGAGTGGGTGGGTGGGTGAGTGAGTGGGTGAGTGGGTGAGGTGGGTGAGTGGTGAGTGGGTGGGTGAGTGAGTGGTGAGTGGGTGGGTGGGTGAGTGAGTGGTGAGTGGGTGGGTGGGTGAGTGAGTGGTGAGTGGGTGGGTGGGTGAGTGAGTGGTGAGTGGGTGGGTGGTGAGTGGGTGTGTGGGTGAGTGGTGGGTGAGTGAGTGGTGAGTGGGTGGGTGGGTGAGTGAGTGGGTGGGTGGGTAGTGGGTGAGTGGGTGAGTGGGTGGGTGAGTGAGTGGTGAGTGGGTGGGTGGGTGAGTGGTGGGTGAGTGGGTGGGTGAGTGGTGAGTGGGGGTGAGTGGGTGGTGAGTGGGTGGTGGGTGAGTGAGTGGGTGGGTGGGTGAGTGGGTGAGTGGGTGAGTGGGTGGGGTGAGTGAGTGAGTGGGTGAGTGGGTGGGTGGGTGAGTGGGTGAGTGGGTGGGTGAGTGGTGGTGGGTGTGGTGGGTGGGTGGGTGAGTGAGTGGGTGTGTGGGTGGTGGGTGAGTGGGTGAGTGGGTGGGTGGGTGAGTGGGTGAGTGGTGGTGGGTGGGTGGTGAGTGGGTGGGTGGTGAGGTGAGTGGGGGTGGGTGTGGGTGGGTGGTGTGAGTGGTGTGGGTGGGTGGGGGTGAGTGGTGGGTGTGGGTGAGGTGGGTGGTGTGGTGAGTGGGTGGGTGTGGTGTGAGTGGGTGAGTGGGTGGTGGGTGGGTGAGGTGGGTGAGTGAGTGGTGGTGGGTGGTGGGTGAGTGAGTGGGTGGGTGGGTGGTGGGTGAGTGGGTGGGTGGGTGGTGAGTGGGTGTGGGTGGGGTGGGTGAGTGAGTGGGTGAGTGGTGGTGGTGAGTGGGTGAGTGGTGGGTGAGTGAGGGTGGGTGGGTGGGTGGGTGAGTGGAGTGGTGAGTGGGTGGGTGAGTGAGTGGGTGAGTGGTGGGTGAGTGAGTGGGTGAGTGGGTGGGTGAGTGGGTGAGTGGGTGGTGGTGGGTGAGTGGGGTGGGTGGTGTGTGGGTGGGTGGGTGGAGTGAGTGGTGGGTGGTGAGTGGTGGTGGGTGGGTGGGGAGTGAGTGGGTGGGGTGGGTGAGTGGTGGGTGGGTGAGTGGTGTGTGTGGGTGAGGTGAGTGGGTGGGTGGGGTGGGTGGTGTGAGTGGGTGGGTGGGTGAGGTGGGTGGGTGGGTGGGTGAGTGGGTGGTGTGGTGAGTGGGGGGTGGGTGGGTGGGTGGTGTGGGTGGGGGTGAGTGGTGGTGGGTGAGTGGGTGGGTGGGGTGAGTGGGTGAGGGTGGGTGAGTGGTGTGGTGGTGGGTGGGTGGGTGAGTGGTGGTGGGTGGGGTGAGTGGGGGGTGGGTGGTGGTGTGGGTGGGGTGGTGGGTGGTGGGTGAGGTGGGGTGGGTGGGTGGGTGGGTGGGTGGTGGGTGGGTGTGTGGGTGGGTGGGTGGGTGTGGGTGGTGGTGTGGTGGGGGTGGGTGGGTGAGTGAGTGGGTGGGTGGGTGAGTGGGTGGGTGGGTGGGTGGTGGGTGGTGAGTGGGTGGGTGGTGGGGTGGGTGGGTGGTGGTGAGTGGGTGGTGGGTGTGTGGGTGGGTGGGTGGTGTGTGGTGGGGTGGGTGAGTGGGTGGGGGGTGGGTGGGTGGTGGGTGGGTGAGTGGGGTGGGTGAGTGGGTGGGTGGAGTGGGTGGGTGGGTGGTGGGTGGTGTGGGTGGGTGGGTGGTGAGTGGGTGGGTGGGTGGTGGGTGGGTGGGTGAGTGGGGTGGGTGGGTGGGTGAGGGTGGGTGTGAGTGGGGGGGTGAGTGGGTGGGTGGGTGGGTGAGTGGGTGGGTGGGGTGAGTGGGTGGGTGGGTGAGTGGGTGGGTGGGTGAGTGGGTGTGTGGGGTGAGTGGGTGGAGTGGGTGGTGGGTGAGTGGGTGGTGGGGGTGGGTGGGTGGGTGAGTGAGTGGTGTGGGTGGGTGGGTGGTGGGTGAGTGAGTGGGTGAGTGGGTGGGAGTGGTGGTGGGTGGTGTGGGTGGGTGGGTGGTGGTGGGTGAGTGGGTGGGGAGTGGGTGAGTGGGTGGTGAGTGGGTGGAGTGGGTGGTGAGTGGGTGGTGGTGAGGGTGGGTGAGTGGGTGGGTGGGTGAGTGGGTGAGTGGGTGGTGAGTGAGTGGGTGGGTGGGTGAGTGGTGGTGGGTGGGGTGAGTGAGTGGGTGAGTGAGTGGGTGAGTGGGTGGGTGAGTGAGTGGTGAGTGGGTGGGTGGTGTGAGTGGTGGGTGGTGAGTGGTGGGTGGTGTGAGTGGGTGGGTGAGTGGGTGTGGGGTGGGTGGGTGGAGTGAGTGGGTGAGTGAGTGGGTGGGTGAGTGGGTGAGTGGGTGGGTGGGTGAGTGGGTGGTGGGGTGAGTGGGTGGGGTGGTGAGTGGGTGGAGTGGGGTGGTGGGTGAGTGGTGGGTGGGTGGGGTGGTGGGGGTGGGTGGGTGAGTGGTGAGTGGGTGGAGTGGGTGGGTGGGTGAGTGAGTGGGTGAGTGGGTGGGTGAGTGGGTGGGTGGGTGGGTGGGTGGGGGTGGGGTGGGTGGGTGAGTGTGTGGGTGAGTGGGTGGGTGGTGGTGAGTGGGTGGGTGGAGTGAGTGGTGAGTGGTGGGTGAGTGGGTGTGTGGGTGGGTGGGTGGGTGGGTGGTGGGTGAGTGGGTGGGTGGTGAGTGGGGGTGTGGGTGGTGGGTGAGTGGGGTGGTGTGGTGGGTGGGTGGGTGAGTGGTGGGTGGGTGGGTGGGGTGAGTGGGTGGGTGGGTGGGTGAGTGGGTGGGGTGGGTGAGGGGTGGTGGGTGAGTGGGTGGGTGGGTGGGGGTGGGTGGGTGTGGTGGGTGTGGGTGGGGTGGGTGAGTGGGTGGGTGGTGGGTGGGTGGGGTGGTGTGTGGTGAGGGGGTGGGTGAGGGGGTGGGTGGTGGGTGGGTGGGTGGTGGGGTGAGTGGGTGGGTGGGGGTGAGTGGTGGTGGGTGTGGGGGTGGGTGTGGGTGTGAGGTGGGTGGGGGGTGGGTGGGTGTGTGGGGGTGGTGTGGTGTGGGTGGGTGGGTGGGTGGGTGGGTGGGTGGTGGGTGAGTGGTGGGGTGGTGGGGTGGGTGGGGGGTGGGTGTGTGGGGGTGGGTGGTGGGGTGGGGTGGGTGTGTGGGTGGTGGTGGTGGGGTGAGTGGGTGGGTGGGTGGTGGGTGGTGGGTGGTGGGTGGAGTGGGTGGGTGGGTGGGGTGTGTGGGGTGGTGGGTGGGTGGGTGGTGTGTGGGTGGTGGGTGGGTGGGTGGGGTGTGGTGGGTGGGTGGGGGTGGGGGTGGGGGTGGGTGGGTGAGTGGGTGGTGTGGGGTGGGTGGGTGGTGGGTGGGGTGGGGGGGGTGGAGTGGTGGGTGGGGGGTGGGTGGGTGGGGTGGGGGGTGGTGTGGGTGGGTGGTGGAGTGGGTGGTGGGGTGGTGTGGGGGTGGGGTGGGTGAGTGGGGTGGTGAGTGGGTGGTGAGTGGGTGGAGTGGGTGGGGGTGGGTGGGTGGGGTGAGTGAGTGGGTGAGGGTGGGTGGGTGTGGGGGGTGGGTGTGGGGTGGGTGAGTGGGTGGGTGAGTGGTGAGTGGGTGGGTGAGTGGGTGAGTGAGTGGGGGTGGGTGAGTGGGTGGGGTGAGTGGGGTGAGTGGTAAGTGGGTGAGTGGGTGAGTGGGGTGGGTGAGTGGGTGGGTGAGTGGGTGGGGTGAGTGAGGTGAGTGGTAAGTGTGTGAGTGGGTGAGTGGGTGGGTAAGTGGGTGAGTGGGTGAGTGGGTGGGTGAGTGGGTGGGTGAGTGAGTGGGTGGGTGGGTGGGTGGGTGAGTGGGTGGGTGGGTGAGTGGGTGAGTGGGTGGGTGAGTGAGTGGGTGAGTGAGTGGGTGAGTGAGTGGGTGAGTGATCTCCACTGACCCCTCATGCTGCTCCATCTTCTGTTGTTGGTTGTAGTGATCACCACCATCACCTCCATCACCTCCATCACCACCACCATCACCACCACCACCATCACCACTACCACCATCACCACTACCACCATCACCACTACCACCATCACCACTACCACCCTCACTGCCACCATCACTACCACCGTCACCACCATCACCATCACCACCACCACCACTACCACCATCACTACCACTACCACCACTACCACCATCACTACCACTACCACCATCACCACCATAACTGCGCTTAGCCATCACGGATGATGGAGACTCAGCCCATCCTCCATCATCACCATCATCACCATCACCACCACCACCATCAGCACCATCACCACGGCTGTAGTGATTGACGAGCCAAACTGGTGTAGACATGGTGACTAGTTCGTAGTACTACTACCAACTCCTACCAACTACAAGTTCACTACTAACTAGTTATACAGCTGCTGCTGCTAGTATTTAGTAGTGACCCTCAGCACCACGTGACCTGCTCCAGGCCAGGCTCTGCTACTGCTGGATGAGACTTGATGTCACGTGACCTGCTCCAGGCCAGGCTCTGCTACTGCTGGATGACACGTCACGTGACCTGCTCCAGGCCAGGCTCTGCTACTGCTGGATGACACGTCACGTGACCTGCTCCAGGCCAGGCTCTGCCACTGCTGGATGAGACCTGATGTCACGTGACCTGCTCCAGGCCAGGCTCTGTCACTGCTGGATGAGACTTGATGTCACGTGACTTGCTCCAGGCCAGGCTCTGCTACTGCTGGATGAGACCTGATGTCACGTGACCTGCTCCAGGCCAGGCTCTGCTACTGCTGGATGAGACCTGATGTCACGTGACCTGCTCCAGGCCAGGCTCTGCTACTGCTGGATGAGACCTGATGTCACGTGACCTGCTCCAGGCCAGGCTCTGCTACTGCTGGATGAGACCTGATGTCACGTGACCTGCTCCAGGCCAGGCTCTGTCACTGCTGGATGAGACTCAGCGGCGCCGTACGGCGCTGGGATGGATGGAGCCGTCCACGCTGCCGTCGACCGAAGAGAAACGGCACATGGCGGGGACACGGTGGAGACGCCAGGGAGAGACAACAGGGAGAGAGACACGGAGACACGGAGAGAGAGACACGGAGACACGGAGAGAGAGACACGGAGACACGGAGAGAGAGACACGGAGACACGGAGAGAGAGACACGGAGACACGGAGAGAGAGAGAGACACGGAGAGAGAGAGAGACACGGAGAGAGAGACACGGAGAGAGAGACACGGAGAGACACGGGGAGACACGGGGAGACACGGAGAGAGACACGGAGAGACACGGAGAGACACGGAGAGAGAGACAACAGGAAGAGACAACAGGGAGAGAGACACGGAGACACGGAGAGAGACACGGAGACACTGAGAGAGACACGGAGAGAGACACAGGCAGACACGGAGAGAGACACGCAGACTTAGAGAGAGACACTGAGAGAGACACTGAGAGAGACACTGAGACTCAGAGAGACACTGAGAGACACGGGGAGAGACACGGAGACACGGAGACACTGAGACAGACACGGAGAGAGACACAGGCAGACACGGAGAGAGACATGCAGACTTAGAGAGAGACACTGAGAGAGACACTGAGACTCAGAGAGACACTGAGAGACACGGAGAGAGACACGGAGAGAGACACGGAGAGAGACACGGAGACACTGAGAGAGACACGGAGAGAGACACAGGCAGACACGGAGAGAGACACTGAGAGACACTGAGACAGACTGAGAGACACGGAGAGAGACACGGAGAGAGACACTGAGAGAGACTGAGAGACACTGAGAGACACGGAGACTTGATGAGAGACACGGGCAGACACGGGGAGACACGGAGACGGATTGTCTGAATGTGCACACACGACCCTGCAAGAGAAGAGAAAGAGAGACACCATCATCACCCTCACCATCATCATCATCACCATCATCACCATCATCACCACCATCATCACCATCATCACCACCATCACCACCATCACCACCATCACCAACACCATCACCACCATCATCATCACCACCACCACCCCCATCACCACCATCACCACACAAGGCAGAGCACGAGGCTGACGTCACCGTGCGGTCTCCACGTTGGCGACACGTGACCACTGCCACAATTATGGGATTATCCACAAACACACACACACAGACACACACAGACACACACACACAGACACACACACACAGACACACACACACAGACACACACACACAGACACACACACACACAGACACAGACACACAGACACACAGACACACACACAGACACACACACAGACACACACACAGACACTGTGCCCACCACAGCGGCTAAATGGGGGCTCTGGACGGGTGCGAGGGGCTGGAAACCACTCCACCTTCAATAAATTACCACAAAACCACGACTGAAATATCTAATTAATAAGCTTGTGCCCGAGGCCCCGGGGGGACAGGCGTCTATGACGTCTTCTGGCCAAACCCCAATTGGCGGAGCCAGGAGATTGAATCTTCACCCTCGGGGCTCCTCCAGAAACAACGAAAAGCCACTGCGTGTGGCCACGTGGAATGTTCGAACGCTCACTGCGGAGGAGAGGCTGCCACTCCTCTGTCTGGAGCTGGACCGGTACCGCCTGGATCTCTGTGGCATTCAGGAGGTCCGGTGGACCGGCTCTGGCTCCTGCCACCATGAGGGGTGGACAGTCCTCTACTCGGGGCAGGAGACTGCCAAACAACAGGGAGTGGCTCTTCTTCTGAACAAAAGAATGAAGGGGGCGTGGGAGCGTGGCGGTGAGGTGTGGGAAGCTGTAAGCCCCAGGCTACTGTGGGCTCGCCTTCCCATCAACCGGAGGTGAGGAGTGGTGGTCGTGGTTACTTATGCCTCCACCGCAGACGAACATCCGTGGAAGGATGCAGGCAAGGCCGATGAGTCCGATGCCTTCTATGACCTCCTGTCACAGGTGCTGGCTAAAGTGGCCCCTCGGGATAGAGTCATCTTGTTGGGCGACTTCAATGCCCGAGTTGGTCATGATACTGGCACCTGGTCTGGAGTGATTTGAAGGCATGGGCCAGATCAGCTCAATAACAACGGTAGGAGGCTGCTAGATTTGTGTGCAGCCCATGGACTTGTAATTACCAACACACTGTTCCGGCATCGGTGCATCCACACATAATGGATGCATGCCGGGTCCAAGCAAGAACATCTGCTGGACTACATAGTGATGGAACAGCAGATGCGGGCCCATGTCCTTGACACCAGGACCTACCGTGGAGCTGATCTGCCCTCTGACCATCGACTTGTCACCTGTAAGATGCGTCTGCCAGGACCCTATTCAAACCTAAAGTGGCCTGGTCTCAGTTAGCTGATGAAAGTTGCAAGCAAGAATTTAATCATCACTTGCGGCTGGGGTTGGCATCGTCCCCCACTCCTCCAGATGTCGAGCGGAAATGGGCGAAGTTTAGGACTGTGACCCAGGCAGCTGCAATGGCTGCTTTGGGGACGTGGTCCAGACCTCCCGGCTGACAGAGGAGGTGTTCAGTATGGCTGAGAAAAAGCGACAGGCCCACTCTAATCGTCTACAGCATCCCACGTCAGAGAATGAGGAGGCTTACCGCAGCCTTCGCTCGGAGGTTCGGAGAGCCGTGAGGCGCTGCAAGGATGGGTGGTGGTCGCGGGTTGCTGAGGAGACGGAGTCTGCCTCAGTGGCCCGCGATCACAAATCATTATTTAACTCCATAAAAAAGTAACCTGCAGCGCCACACCTATTACCATAATTAGAGGATAAAACGGTGAACTAATCTCCGACCCACAGGAACAGGTTTGCAGATTTACTGAACATTTATGTGAAGTCCTGGGGGAGGGGAAATCCCTCGACATGGAAAACATCGTGGCACAAAGTGGGGATGACCCTGCTGAGGCTGCGGTGCCTCAAATATTGGAGGAAGAAGTCACCCCCTGTGAGTGGCTGTCTGAGGTGCCATCTGTTGAGGAAGTACTGAGGGCGATCCGGAGTCTGAGACCAAGAAAGGCACTGGATAGAGATGATCTCCCAAGCGAAATGCTCAGGGAAGGTGGCGTTTGTGCAAAGACTGCCCTACATGACATAACAACAGTCTGGACCACTGGACGGGTTCCGGAGGATTTGAAGGATGCCCTGGTGGTCCCCATCTTTAAGAAGGGGGACCGCACAGACTGTAACAACTACAGGGGCATCTCACTCCTCAGTGTACCGGGAAAGGTCCTGGCAAGGATTATTCAACATTGCCTTGGCAGGCACGCTGAGGAGAGGCTTGCGGAGCCTCAATGCGGTTTCAGGAATTTGCGGTCATGCACAGATGCCATATTTTCTGTCCGTTTGCTACAGCAAAGATGTGGGGAATTCCAACAAGACCTACATCTCTGATTTATTGACCTGGTCAAGGCCTATGATACCATCAGTAGGCCTGGGCTCTGGGTTGTTCTTCGTGCTTTCGGAGTCCCTGACCCTCTGCTCACAATCATTAAGGACCTTCATGATGGTGAGCGGGCCCGGGTAAAACTACGTGGCCGGGAGTCAGAGCCATTCCCTGTACACCTTGGGGTGCGACAGGGATGTCCTCTGGCTCCCACATTATTTAACATATTTTTCGACCACGTAGTTCGTGAAGCCTTTGATGGCTGTACCAAAGGAATTTCCATCTGGTACAGATACAATGGGAGGCTGATCGATGCCCGGGTGCGTTCAAGGGATGGCTCCCTATTGGTCAACCACGTTATGTATGCTGATGATCTGGAAATTGCCGCTCACTCAGAGGAGGAGTTGGAGGTGCTGCTGCTGAACCTGGAGCGTGCCACTAAGAGGTGGGGCCTTACCATCAGCCCCACAAAAACTAAGCACCTGCCTGGGTATTTTGTACTATCGGGCAATCCACCCCCACAACTCCCAATCGGTAATGGGGGAAGTTGTGGAGAGAGTGGAGAGTTTCCCATACCTGGGCAGTGTGCTCATGACCGGCTCCGGTTTGACAGAAGAGGTCTCACTCAGAATCAGTCAAGCGGCAATATCTTTTCATCGGTTGCGTAACGCTGTGTGGAAGCTACCTGGTCTGTCGCTCTGCACGAAGCTTCAGGTCTTCTCGGCCACAGTCATTCCCTCCCTTCTCTATGCTTGCGAAACGTGGACCCCCTAATGGAGCATCTTCGCCGATTGGAAACATTTAGGCTGGCCTGCCTACGATCCATCCTGGGTTTAACCTGGCTGGATTGTGATCTCACAAATCCTTGAAAGATCTGGAGAAAGTCCCATCGGTGAGCTCCTCCGGCAGGCAAGGCTGCGTTGGCTGGGTCATGTAACCCGCATGCCCAGCCACCGCATGCCCAAACAGGTTTTGTTCGGCCGGATCGAGGGGGCTAAACGGGCGCGGCACGGGCTAGAGAAGAGATGGAGTGATGTGGTACAGGAGGACGTGGAGCTGAGTGGACTTGCCGATGACTGGTACCAGCGGTGTCAAGATCGGCCTCTGTGGAGGAGGCTCGTGAAGGACGCTACTGGGCAGTTGGAGGCAGTCGCCCTCCAACAACAACGGAGGGCGGAGGAGCGACGCTCACAACAACGAGCGGAGCGCCGGGTGGCTAAAGCGCAGCAAGTTGGTACAATAGGGGGCACAGGTGGTGCATCAGCCAGTCATCTCGGTCATCTCGGTCAGTCGACCCGTGGCACCTGGGTCTGCCCCGTGACCTCCGGCCAGCGGGCGGTCGACACTTCACGTGGCCTCAAGGTGCACATGGCCTGGCACAAGCGTCGTGGTGACGTCACCGCCACTTAGTGGCGAATGGCGGTTGTTGTTGTGGTGGTAGTGGCAGTGGTGGTGGTCGTGGTGGTGGTCGTGGTGGTGGTCGTGGTGGTAGTGCTAGTGGTGGTAGTGCTAGTGGTGGTAGTGCTAGTGGTGGTGGTAGTGGTGTTGTTGGTGGTGGTAGTGGTGGTAGTGCTAGTGGTGGTAGTGGTGGTGGTAGTGGTGGTAGTGCTAGTGGTGGTAGTGGTGGTGGTAGTGGTGTTGTTGGTGGTGGTGTCTTAAAGTGGGTCACGGAGGGAGAGGCCTATGAGCCGTGTTAGAGATGTGGTTAGTGGGGGGGAGACAAGTGGGGGGGGGGGGAGCTAATGATGTGGTTAGTGGGGGGGACGAGTGGGGGGAGGTAATGATGGGGTTAGTGGGGGGCACACCCAAAGCCACAGGCGAGGGAGGGGGCTGCCCGTGACGTCACAGAGCCCAGCACCGGGTGGGGGGGGGGCTGTCTCGTCTGGTGGGTGGGGTTGGTGCTGGGTGAGTGAGTGGGTGAGTGGGTGGGTGAGTGGGTGAGTGAGTAAGTGGGTGGGTGAGTGGGTGAGTGAGTGAGTGAGTGGGTGGGTGGGTGAGTGAGTGAGTGGGTGGGTGAGTGAGTGGGTGAGTGAGTGAGTGGGTGAGTGGGTGGGTGGGTGAGTGGGTGAGTGGGTGGGTGAGTGGGTGGGTGAGTGAGTGAGTGGGTGGGTAGGTGGGTGAGTGGGTGGGTGGCTGAGTGGGTGGGTGGCTGAGTGGGTGAGTGAGTGAGTGGGTGGGTGAGTGAGTGAGTGGGTGAGTGAGTGGGTGGGTGGGTGAGTGGGTGGGTGGCTGAGTGGGTGGGTGGGTGAGTGGGTGAGTGAGTGGGTGAGTGAGTGGGTGGGTGGGTGGCTGAGTGGGTGAGTGAGTGAGTGGGTGGGTGGGTGAGTGAGTGAGTGGGTGGGTGAGTGGGTGGGTGGGTGAGTGGGTGGGTGGGTGAGTGGCTGAGTGGGTGGGTGGCTGAGTGAGTGGGTGGGTGGGTGAGTGAGTGAGTGAGTGGGTGAGTGGGTGGGTGGGTGAGTGGGTGGGTGGCTGAGTGGGTGGGTGGGTGAGTGTGTGGGTGAGTGGGTGGCTGAGTTGGTGGGTGGGTGAGTGGGTGGGTGAGTGGGTGGCCAACATCTACACCGCGTTAACTACTTGTACTTCGCACTTAAAACACAAATTTATCTTCGTTTAAAGCGGCTAAGGTCGAAAAAAAATGTTTTTGTGAGTAAATGTGGCCCATCGCACAACTATTGCTTAACTTTTAAACCCGCAGCTTATAGTTGCCTAACTCATCCCCTCACGGCATGGAGTTTAATCCTTTAATTAGTGACCTCGTCATTCGAAAGTGAGGAAATGCAACGATGGAATAACCCCCAAATGTCGTCAAATAAATGAAAATAATTCTAGATTTGAGGCTTTCGTGTAAAGTCACGTAGGTTAAAGAAGGAAAACGAAAACAAATAAATTCGTTTCGTTGGTTAAAGAAGAAAAACTAAAACAAATACATTTTTGGGGTGCTGATTCCAAATCTGGCATCAGTTTTTGTCTATCACATCAGGTTTTCGAGATATCAAATGTTGCATTTCCAATCAAAACTGCGGGAAAAAAATATTAAATAAATGTGGATATCTACATAAAATTATATTATAAACACACTATCCTAAAATACACTCATACATTCACTCGCTCATTCACTCGCTCACTCACTCAAACTTTAAAGGGTAAAAGACCGATTACACTGGTCAACACACTTTTTCTGGCATAAGGTATTCCAACGGTTTTGAGGTAATTTTTAAATCCTTTATATTAAGTTCACTTGCTTGCGTGCTTGCGCGCTTACGACCGTGCAAATCTTTCGGTCGTTTTTTAACCCACTTCCCGTGATCCAATCGAGCTGACATTTTGCACACAGACTCGTTGTGCGTGACAATTAATTTTCGTGAAAATTTTTGTTCCAAAATTGTACCCTGTTTAGGGGGAAAATTTTAAATATTTAATTACCAATTGCTTAATGGTGGCAGACAATCATCTGACCCATAGGTGGCAGCGATCTCAAACCAGAGGACGAGAGGACTCTAGCCGCCACGCATATAAAGGATTTATAGTGAAAAACTTTGTCTTTACGGGTTAATTTCTTTGGGGTGCCGATTCCAAATCTGGCATCAGTTTTTGTCTATCACATCAGGTTTTCGAGATATCAAATGTTGCATTTTCAATAAAAACTGCGGAAGAAAAATATTAAATAAATGTGGATATCTACATAAAATACTATAAACACACTATCCTAAAAATACAGCACCGTATTTTAACACTGAAGCAGTCACTGACTCGCAACAACTTGCAATCATAAGTGACAGAGTTAATTTCGGGTAAAATCAATGAAAATGGGGAATGCCGATAGCATAAAAATGAGATGTGATAGCGCAAATCTGAGATCAGATTTGGAATCAGCACCCTGAAATTAGTCTACAACAGCTGCAAAAGTCCTGGCCAGAAAAAACATGTTTTCTTTTTGTTGACCAGTGTGATTTGCAATTTTTAGCTACACTCACGCACCCCACTCAGTCACTGAGTCACTCGCCTACTCACCCACCCACTCAGTTACTCACCCACTCACCTACCTTGCCACCCACTCAGTCACTCACCCTGCTACACATTCACCCACTCAGTTACTCACCCACTCACCTACTCACCCACTCACCTACCTTGTCACCCACTCAGTCACTCACCCTGCTACACATTCACCCACTCACCTACTCAGTTACTCACCCACTCACCTACTCACCCACTCAGTCACTCACCTACTCACCCACCCACCTACTCACCCACTCAGTTACTCACCTACTCACCCACTCACCTACCCACTCAGTTACTCACCCACTCACCTACCTTGCCACCCACTCAGTCACTCACCCTGCTACACATTCACCCACTCACCTACTCAGTTACTCACCCACTCACCTACTCACCCACTCAGTCACTCACCTACTCACTGACCCACTCACCTACCCACCTACTCACCCACTCAGTTACTCACCTACTCACCCACTCAGTTACTCACCCACTCACCTACCCACTCAGTTACTCACCCACTCACCTACCTTGCCACCCACTCAGTCACTCACCCTGCTACACATTCACCCACTCACCTACTCAGTTACTCACCCACTCACCTACTCACCCACTCAGTCACTCACCTACTCACTGACCCACTCACCTACTCACCCACCCACCTACTCACCCACTCAGTTACTCACCTACTCACCCACTCAGTTACTCACCCACTCAGTTACTCACCCACTCAGTTACTCACCCACTCACCCACTCACCTACTCACCCACTCAGTCACTCACCTACTCACTGACCCACTCACCTACTCACCCACCCACCTACTCACCCACTCAGTTACTCACCTACTCACCCACTCAGTTACTCACCCACTCACCTACTCACCCACTCACCCACTCACCCACTCACCTACTCAGTTACTCACCCACTCACCCACTCAGTCACTCACCTACTCACCCACCCACCTACTCACCCACTCAGTTACTCACCTACTCACCCACTCACCTACCCACTCAGTTACTCACCCACTCACCTACCTTGCCACCCACTCAGTCACTCACCCTGCTACACATTCACCCACTCACCTACTCAGTTACTCACCTACTCAGTTACTCACCCACTCACCTACTCACCCACTCAGTCACTCACCTACTCACCCACCCACCTACTCACCCACTCAGTTACTCACCTACTCACCCACTCAGTTACTCACCCACTCACCTACCCACTCAGTTACTCACCCACTCACCTACCTTGCCACCCACTCAGTCACTCACCCTGCTACACATTCACCCACTCACCTACTCAGTTACTCACCCACTCACCTACTCACCCACTCAGTCACTCACCTACTCACTGACCCACTTACCTACTCACCCACCCACCTACTCACCCACTCAGTTACTCACCTACTCACCCACTCAGTTACTCACCCACTCAGTTACTCACCCACTCAGTTACTCACCCACTCAGTTACTCACCCACTCACCCACTCACCTACTCACCCACTCAGTCACTCACCCACCCACCGACTCACCCACTCAGTTACTCACCCACTCACCCACTCACCTACTCACCCACTCAGTCACTCACCTACTCACTGACCCACTCACCTACTCACCCACCCACCTACTCACCCACTCAGTTACTCAGTTACTCACCTACTCACCCACTCAGTTACTCACCCACTCACCTACTCACCCACTCACCCACTCACCTACTCAGTTACTCACCCACTCACCCACTCAGTCACTCACCTACTCACTGACCCACTCACCTACTCACCCACCCACCTACTCACCCACTCAGTTACTCACCTACTCACCCACTCAGTTACTCACCCACTCAGTTACTCACCCACTCACCCACTCACCTACTCACCCACTCACCTACTTACCCACTCAGTGACCCACTCACCTACTCACCCACCCACCTACTCACCCACTCAGTTACTCACCTACTCACCCACTCAGTTACTCACCCACTCAGTTACTCACCCACTCACCTACTCAGTTACTCACCCACTTCAGTTACTCACCCACTCACCTACTCACCCACTCACCTACTCAGTTACTCACCCACTCACCTACTCACCCACTCAGTCACTCACCTACTCACTGACCCACTCACCTACTCACCCACCCACCTACTCACCCACTCAGTTACTCACCTACTCACCCACTCAGTTACTCACCCACTCAGTTACTCACCCACTCAGTTACTCACCCACTCACCCACTCACCTACTCACCCACTCACCTACTCACCCACTCACCTACTCAGTGACCCACTCACCTACTCACCCACCCACCTACTCACCCACTCGGTTACTCACCTACTCACCCACTCAGTTACTCACCCACTCAGTTACTCACCCACTCACCTACTCACCCACTCACCCACTCACCTACTCACCCACTCAGTCACTCACCCACCCACCGACTCACCCACTCAGTCACTCACCCACTCACTGACCCACTCACCCACTTAGCCACACACCCACTCACCTACTCACCCACTCAGTCACTCACCCACCCACCGACTCACCCACTCAGTCACTCACCCACTCACTGACCCACTCACCCACTTAGCCACACACCCACTCACCTACTCACCCACTCAGTGACTCACCCACTCAGTCACTCACCCACTTAGCCACACACCCACTCACAAAATGAAATGAGATGTGATGGAGCAAATCTGAGATCAGATTTGGAATCGGCACCCTGAAATTAGTCTAGAACAGCTGCAAAAGTCCAGGCCAGAAAAACATGTGTTTTTTTGTTGACCAGTGTAATTTAGCAAAACAGAGAAATTTACAGTGGCATACTGTATAAACTATATAGTGTATGTATTTATGAATTACAATACTGGATTGCACAGTAAAATGTAAGGTAAAAAAAACGAGGTAAATTCTTAGCCCTACCGATATGAACTGCAATTTAATAGAAAGTTTTTTAGGAAACAATCCTATCTGCGATAAAAAAAACTTTTAAGATGCATTGAAGGTTTCGTATCGTGGTAACATTAAAATTAAATCGCTAAAGCTACGTATCATAACATGCAATGAACGTATCGTAACGTATCATTGTGCTGTACTCACCAAGATTCTGTCCGTCGTCTGCATACTTGAACGATGTTAGGTTGTTGATGGCAATTTTGTCGTATCGATTATCGCTATCGTAAGATCAAAATATCGTAACTCGGGGACTACCGGCGTAACTCGGGGACCACCGGCGTAACTCGGGGACTATTAATGTAACTCGGGGACTATTAACGTGACTCGGGGACTACCTGTACTTTCTGAGGTACTCTTAAGTATTTTAAAGTTTATCGACGGAACGTTAACCCGTCGCACTCACTTGACATAACTTTAATGAACGTATTACAGGTCACCAAAGACACACACCAAGCGATTACAATAACACTTTCACAACCGTCCGAACTAAATAAGACATTTTTTTTTAAACCACGTTCCATTCCTGAGGGAAAACCGGCCACGGCCATGATCTAGGTCGCGATACATCGTCGATACATATCGTCGATCGATGAAATATATCGTAGTTGTGATTGTAAAACAAAATAATTTTACACGCGCACAGCGCCACTTAAATTTGGCGGGAAATTTTGGCGGGAAGCAACAACATTACCTTGCTGGACGTGGGAGGGGTGGCGCGGGGGGGGGGGGCACCCCACGTGATCAGAGTCGAGCGCGCGCCACGCGGTGGAGCCGCGGCAGCGCTGAGAGGTGTCCTCGGGGGCACGCGCCCGCACGAGATATACCCAGAGGGGGCGGGGTAGGGGGGAGGGGCTAGAGGTGAGGGGGAGGGGCTAGGGGTGAGGGGCTAGGGGGGAGGGGCTAGGGGTGGGAGGAGGGGCTAGGGGTGAGGGACAGGGGGAGGGGCAGGGGAGAGGGGCTAGGAGGGAGGGGCTAGGGGGAGGGGCTAGGGGGAGGGGCTAGGGGGAGGGGCTAGGGGCTAGGGGGGAGGGTGAGGAGAGGGCGGGG